>NC_133620.1:378714050-379014050 GCF_048593235.1 Sminthopsis crassicaudata | reverse complement strand
GACTTCTAGGTTGCAAAACTGAATGACTTGAAAAATTATAGTTTCTTAGAAATAATTAGGGAAGTTGGAAGGAGAGTTGGACTTAAGAGGAAAGATAATGTGTGAGTAATAAAAATGACAATTTTTTGAAAAGCAGTTATCAAAATATTTAAAAAGCAGTTTAATAGATAACAATATAAAAATCTTTGTTTTCATACTCTATAAAATATTCCAGATTTGGGAAGAATGTGTAGATTCATTATTAATAATGCTTAAAGATTTGTAAAGGATAAATAAGATACCAGAAGATCAGTAATCATCAATTTTCAAGGAAATTGATGGATGGAGGTCCAACTTAGGAAAAAAAAAATTTTAAGGTAGGAGGCTAGGTATTCTGGTATCTATAGACAAAGGAATTTGCCATCAATGCAAAGGGCAGCTTCAAAATTCTACAAAGGTACCAAGTTTCAGAGCTTATCAGAGAGTTCTCCCATATTCTCTTTTCCAAAACTTTTTTCTAAGTCTTCATGAAGATTCTGGAATCCTAGGGATAGCACTATCTTTGACTGTCATGGTTCTCTTTTGTCTATAATTGGCTCTTTTCTTTGCTGCCAGGAGAACCACTTCTTAAAGCTCCTTGAACAAGTCTTTTCTTTGCATTTATCTGAAGATTGCAAGTCCCTGCTTCCTGATGGATGCAGTGTCTTCTACTGGTCAAATAGACCCACTTAAAAGAAATATGGTTACTGTAATGAAAAAAGAAATCCTTTCCACTCTACCCAAGAGCAACTCTATTTTATGAAGTAGTTTTTTTCCTTTACAGTTGGCACCTAGCCTGAACAGTACAAACAAAGGTATTGCTTCCCCTCTCCCACTTTGAGTTTAATAAGAAAAATAGATTTTCTTAATGAGTTGCTTTGGACAGTTCAAGTGTGATATGATTATGTAAGTATCCAAATAATATCCAGAAGATATTGGAGATATTGTGCTAGAAATCTCAGGACAAAGATGAGGCCTAGATATATAGATCTGGGATTCATCTGCATAGACATGGTAGTTGAATTCTAGTTGAATCAGTAAATACAATTCAAAATATTCAAGTACTGAGGGGATCTGTTCCAGTGACTGCAGGCTCAAGAATGGGTGTAATTTATAAATCAATTATAGCATCTGAGATGGATAAAAAGCATCTATTAGATACTGATGTCCAACTCTGTTGCAAAATTAGATCATGGGAATAGAGAGGTTTATACTACCTTCTTCTCATAAATAAACATCAAGAGATATAACAGATGTAAAATGCTTTTGCAACCCAAATCACTACATAAAAGCTACTGTTATTAATCACAGTGTGGGGAGAATAATGGACATTATGGTCTGAATTAAAAATTGCTTAATGTTTAACTTTCAACAATAGTTAATATTATTATAGTGCTGTCCTCACAATAGCTCTCTGAAGAAGGTCATGCAAGGATTCAGGATTCTGAAGCTGAAGAAAATGAAACTCAGTGAAGTTAAATGACTTGCTCATGGTCATACAATTAATATCAGAGGTGGCATTTTTTTAAAGGTTTAATTTATTTTAGTTCTGAATACTCTCCCTACCACTTTCCCCTCCCTCACCCATTGGAAATGCAAGAAAAATAAAATCTGTTACAATTTTGTATAATCAAGCAAAATAAATTCTTGCATCAACCATATGGGAAGGAAGGAAGGAAGGAAGAGAGGAAAGAAATAAAGAAATTTTGGACAATGGAAAAATTATTAAATATTTGAGTAGGGGAGTAACATAATCAGATCTGAGTCTTGCAATATTAATACAGCTACAATGTTTAGTATGGAATAGAGCCTTCCATATAAAATTCTCTTCAATTGATCAACAAGCATTTATTAAATGGCCTACTATGTGTCGAGTACTTTGCTAGGTAATAGGGTTACAAAGATAGATAGATGAAAGAAAAGAAAGAAAGAAAGAAAGAAAGAAAGAAAGAGAGAGAGAGAGAGAGAGAGAGAGAGAGAGAGAGAGAGAGAGAGAGGGAGGGAGGGAGGGAGGGAGGGAGGGAGGGAGGAAGGAAGGAAGGAAGGAAGGAAGGAAAGAAGGGAGGGAGGGAGGGAGGGAGGGAGGGAGGAAAGAAGGAAGGAAAGAAGGAAGGGAGGGAGGGAGGGAGGGAGGAAAGAAGGAAGGGAGGGAGGGAGGGAGAGAGGGAGGGAGGGAAGGAAGAAGGAAGGAAGGAGGGAGGGAGGAAGAAAAGAGGAGGGAGGGAGGAAGGAGGGAGAGAAGGAAGGAAAGGAGGGAGGAAAGATGGAGAGAAGGGGGGAGGGAAGAAAAAAGAATCCTACCCTCAAATATTTTATATTTTATAGGGAAAAGCAACATGTACAACTATAGTTATAAGTGAAATAAATAGAACTGATTTTAAAAAAAAATTCAGAAGTCCTCTGTTAAAATGTAACTTTACATATATATTTCAAAATTATGTGGTATTTAAAAGTTTATAATATCTTCTATGACTATTTGACAAAATGATAGAGTAGAAAGAGTATCAGGAAAGACTAGAGTCAGGAGAAACTTAGTTACAGATGCTGCTTGGTAAGCACACTGGGATCTTGTGACTGGGGGCAAGTCTCTTTTCCTTACTTTTCTTTTCTGCAACAAAACTTAGCTTACTGAGTTGTGAGACTCAAGAAAAAAAAATTATATTTTAAAAATGTTTTGCAAAGCTTAAGGTACTATATAAGTCATCCAGAGCCATTCCGGGTCATCCTGATCTATATGTGGCTACTGAACCCAGATGGCTCTAGCAGAGAAAGTGACACAAGTAACTTTTCACAGCCCTCCCTTACCTAAATGGCATCACCTCCCTGACATTGTGGTCCTCTTCAAGAACAAAGGACAAACAACAATAACAACATATGAGTAATAAACAAAGGACAAACAACATATGTAATAATAAGGTACTTTCCTCATAAGAAACCTATGAAATAGTACATGTTTCATTATCTTCATTTTGCAGATGAAGAAGTAGAGTCTGTCAAAGGGGGTAATACTGGAAAGGGGACAGTGAGAAAACTGGAATATAAACTTTACTCATTTCAATTTTGCCTAGAATAGATTCTGAGAAACTACAATAGATAGCTTCAATCATTTCTAAAATATTCCCAGCATAAATCCATATACTATGTATCTATAAGTGGCTTAAAATATTATTATTAGCTTATTTTTATTTAGCTTTTTAAAGTGCTTGCATACTCTTATTTCTGACTCAAAACATCTCTATGAAGTAAGTACTATTACTGGTATTATTTATTGCCTTTTAATAAATAAGGAACATGAGACTCAGAGAGCAATTGCCCATGCTCATATAACCAATAAGTACGGAAGGCAAGATCAAACTTAGGTCTCTCCCAAAAATTAATGTGATCCATGGATTTAATGGAATGGTGTGTGTGTGTGTGTGTGTGTGTGTGTGTGTGTGTGTGTGTGTGTGTGTGTTTTGTGGATGTGGGTGGGTGGGTGTGTTTATATTATGAAGAAAAAACAGAAATGACATCAGGAAGGGGAGGCAAAACAAAGGATCTAAAAAATGGCTGAAAGAGAGAAAAAGAGAGGGAAAATGTGTAGCAATGATTTATTCATAGGAAAGAAGTCAAGGAAATTCTTCTCCCCTCATCCTCTAAACTATCTGTTCTCTAGTTCTAAACAGTCCCAGCTGTGGAATGTATTTTTCTCCTTTCTATTCCTCTCTTCAGGCTGCACTGACATTTGCTAAATGGGTTATTGACCCACTGTTTGCTGAATGTCACAGCTTTAAGATCCATAAATGGTCATCCCCCATGCTCCCTCTGGGAGTTTCATGGATTCATCCCAGCCACTCTGTTTGGAAAGGATACTTGAATCTGTTTCTGTCCTTCACCCCTTTCTTCCTAAGCCAAATTTCAGGGGCTAAATGAAAACTTTAGGCAATCAAAAGGGCTGGCTTATGGAGATCCATGTATTTCCAATTTGTTGAAACTGCTTTTAGTTTTCTGGCATCTTTGAATCATGTTCAACTTGAATCAGTCTCTAAAAGATAAAAATGTTACAGTACTTTCAACACTACAGAGAACATTCAGAATGTCATATATATTAAAAGGAACACAGGACATATTGGTTAATAATCAATTGAAATATTAATTCTAGTGCTAGGGAAAAGGAAGGCAATCCTTAGTTGGGGGGGTGTTTAAATTATTTTTCTAGATATATGAATAGATGTAACTTATCCCAGAATTTTGTTTGTTTGTTTGTTTGTTTTTCTCATAAACATAATGGTACTTTAAATTTGTGGTGAGGTTTGAAAGGGTATAGTTAGAGTTGTTAGGTAGAAACCATTTATTTCCCAGCCTTCAGTTTCTATCTTCATCATATCTAATAATCAATTATTTTTCTTCCAAGTATCTCTTGTTCACTTCTTTAATTTTTATTCCCACTACATTTCAGATCATTGCTGTCTCATAACTGGACTACTAAAATGTTCTATTACATTGCTTCTCTCATTAGCAGAATGACTCAATCCATTCTACTCGCCACTGCCCACACTAACCTCCCCTTAAACAAAAAGTTGAGTAGTTCTCTCTTTATTACCGTATCAGCTAAATGTTCCTCTAATTGGTTTTCAAGGTCCTTCATCATCTATCCCCTTCCTGATTTCTTTCCCAACAATCACTTTATTTCAACTGATCTCTCATTATCTACAAGTATGTTATTTCTATTCCCACCTCTTTGCTTTTGCTCATGTTCCTCTTCTTATATGGAAAGACCTTTTCAGATTCTCTCCATCTTTCAATGCCTAGCTCCTTGATGCTATTCCTCATCAACTTCCTTTCTTCTCAACAATTACAGCATTTAGAATTGGTTGTACACAATTTATTAATTTATTGTATTATTTCTTATTTGATATGTTTGCTTTATTTCCTCAATTACATTATAAGCTATTTGAAGGAAGGAACCACATTTAATTTATTTTTCTAAAATATCTTCAGTGCTTATTCACAGTCCTAAATGCTTAATAATTACTTATTAATAATCTTGTTGGCTAATTATCACATTTCCTTTCAGTTTCAGTCATTCGAAGGGAAGGTCATTAGATATCAAATAATAGAATAAAATTTGTACTTATATCCTATCAGGAAACTTTCTTCATGGAACCTCCTTTTTCCATCTATAAATCTAGTACTTGGTGAATTTCTAGTAAGAGATCTATCCATTAGTAATAGATACTATGTTAGGTAATACCAGTAGAATGTGGTTATATCCAAAGATGTATAACATTCCTACTTATTCTCCTAACTATAAAAATACATAAAGACATTATATACATGATCTTGTACATAGAGTTCATGAAGAAGTAAAAAATTATGACTGAGGGGCAGCTAGATGGTGCAGTAGATAGAGCACTGACACTAAACTCAGGAGGAAGGGCCTGAGTTCATATCTGAACTTGAACACTTAAGACTTCTTAGTTGTATAACTCTGGATAAGTCACTTAACTCCAATTGCTTCAACAAACAAACAAGCAAAAAAACCCAAACAAACAAAAACCTATAATAGAGCTTTTTAAAATACTAGAAATTTTTAAAGTAGAAATTTCAGGGATATCTTAAATCCAGAAGAAATCAGTTCCATTGGAATCCTTTGGCTCTCCTAATGTTGTTCAAATATTTCTGACTCCTCTTGACCTTATTCTCTTGTCAAGAATACTGAAATGGTTTACTGTTTCCTTTTCCGGTGGATTAAGGCACATAAAGATTAAATGACTTACCTAGAGTCACACACTTATAAGTGTTTGAGGCTGGATTTGAACTCAAGTTGAACCTAGTTGTCTCTTCATAATTTTTAATAATATGGCATTCTATATAATCCATAGTTTTTTTAAGGCAAAATTTTCCTATATCCTTTCTGTCTCATATATATTTTATATAAATATATATTTACATATAAAAGATATATATTGAAACAAATGAATTAAAGAAATCTTGAATCTGCTAATCCTATCTATTCAGATAGTTCCTTTATCCTAGAAGCACTACATGTTTTAGAAATGTTAATTAGTTTGTGTTGATATCTTCCAGGTCAAGTAGGAAGTCAATCTTTTCTTTCATCCATCCATCCATCCATCTATCAATAAACATTTTTAAGTGCCTACTATGTGCTAAGTATTGCTAAGTACTGGAGATAACAATTTTTCAAAAAAGAACAAGCCAAAGACAGTCTCTGCTCTCAAGTTTACAGTCTAATTGGGAAGACAACAAGCAAATAAACATATACAAAGCAAACTACATACAGGTAGGGAATAATTAGCAAAGGGAAGGCACTGAAATTAAGAGGAATTAGGGAAGGCCTCCAGTGGGGGGGGGGGGGGGAATGGAATTTTAGTTGTAACTTAAAGGTAACCAGGGAAGTCAGAAGTTGGAGCAAAGGAAGGAAAACATTTCAGGCATTGGGGATAGTCAAAGAAAATGCCTGAAGCTGAGAGATGAAGTACCTTGTTCATGGAATAGTCAGTGTCAAATCAAAGAACATGTGCCTGCAAGAAAGGTATAAGAAGACTGGAAAGAGCTGGGGAGTAGATTATAAAAAATTTTGAATGTCAAACAGAGCATATGTGTTTGGACTTAGAAGCAATAGGAAATCATTAGAGTTTATTGAATAGAGAAGTGACATGATTGAGTCTATGCTTTAGGAAAATCACTTTAGTGGCTTTCACTAGTGGCTCATTCAAATAAAAGACAGATTTGAGTCAGACAGATCCACCAGCAGGCTATTGCTGTAATTGTATCATGAGGAGAAGGTGTTAAAGTGGTGCCAGTTCGGAGGAGAAAAGGGGCCAAGTTCAGGAGATGTTGCAAAAATAAAATTGGCAGACTTTGGCAAAAACTTGGATATGGGGAGTGAAAGATAATGAGGAATCCCGGACGATTTCTACATTATAATCCTGAGGGACCAGAAGGATGTTGTTGCCTTCTGCAATTATTAGTGAAGGTAGGAGAAGGAGTAGGTTTAGGGAGAAAGTTAATGAGATTTATTTTGGACATATTGGCTTTAAAATACCTAATTGATATTCAGTTCAAGATGTGTCTAGAGATGAGTAGAGAGTTTGAGATAAGATGGGTAGATTTGAGAATCATCAACATAGACATGGTAATGAAATCAACAAGAATTGATGAGAACACCAAGTGAAATAGTTTAGGGGGAGAAGATAAGAGGGCTCAGGACAGACAGAACTGAAACTGAGAAGAGGTAAGTGGTTTTTCCAAAATCACGTAGTCAATCAATGGCCAAACTAGTAAACCATTTCAGGGTCTTTTGGTCTTATGTTCACTATTTTACATTACTTCTTTTTAAATTAGTTAACCTTTAAATGTTTCAGTCATTCTATAATTCAATCCTGATCTACAGCTGTAAGATGTGCTGAAATAGATGATATAATTGGATGGTGTAGCCAAGAAAGAAATATGAAAAAAAAGATGGTGTAGCCAAGAAAGAAATATGAAAAAACGTGTGTGAAACTTCTTCATATGAGACATCTGTAGACAAAAAGAAAGAAAACAACAAATTATATGCATGCAGTCTGCAGACTTAATTAAAAGAATATGCTTCTACTTTCCTTCCTTTGAATTAAGCCTTCTGCCAACAAAGACTCCAAGCTTAGCTTTCCGTTACAACCACTTCCGTGGTTGTATCCTGACCTATGTCCATTTTTACTTGGCCAATTATATTAACTGTTATAAAAAACAAAAAGCCACTGGATTTTCTACTTGAAGTATGTTGTTTTTAGGAGGATAGAAAGACAATGGTAAGGTAAAAATGTATGGAACTGGGAATCAGTAGACATGGGTTTAATTCCAACTTTGCTATGAATAAACTGTATAATTTTGGGCAAGTACTTAACTTTCCTTATCAATAAAATAGAAAGATTGAATTCCTATAAAACAAAGAGACTGCATTCTTCACCGTACTGAAAACATGCTAAATCCCTATGTCTTTGTTTATCTTGGAATAAATAGTAAAAGGAGATGAAAAGACAATTCTTAAAAGAGTAAACACAATCCACAAATAATCAGTTAAAACTATTAATTAGAACTATGAAAATTAAAATGCATGGGGTATTATCTTACCTCCATCAATTGGCCACAATGGTTAAAATCTAAAAATATAATTTTAAAGAAATTTAAATAAAATTTCAAAATTAAATGTTGGTTGTGGGGGAAGTGTTGGTAGTGATGTGGTCCAATGGAAAGATCTCTGACATTGAAGTAGGGACAAATTTGAGTTTGAATCCTATCTCTGTCATTAATTAGTTGTGTGATCTTGAACTATCCACTTAACTTTTCTAAGTCTTCCCTATTTATAAAATAAGGACATATTCCTCATCTATGAATAAGAATACTTATCCTTGCTACTTTAGGAAGTTGTGAAGAAAGTGCTTTGTGAATTTTAAAGTGCTACATAGATGTATATTATTTTTACTGCTGGAACTGTAAGCAGGTAAAGTCTTTTTGGAAAGAAATCTGCAATTACAAAATTAGAGTTATGAAATTAGTCAAACCTTTTGATCTGGATATAATGAGGCTATATTGGCTAAGAACATCATAAGGGTAAATAACCTATAGGTACAAAAGATATTCATAGATGTGTTGTTTATAATCTCATAAAACTGGAAATAACCTAGATATCCAGCAATTACAGAAATGTGTTCACAAATTGATATGAGAACATGCTTATTTAAAATGACAAAAAAGCCATATAAACAAAAGTAGAAAGATAAACAAATGTTACAAAGTAAAGAAAACACAAGAACAGTATAATAATGATTATCACTATATAAAATAACTTTACACAGAAGAAAAGACATTGAATAAATTTTTAATTTTTATATTGTTTCTTACTTTAAAATACATAGTTCAGATTGTACAGTTTCAGACCTTATTTGTATTTGTTTACATTATTTTTTTAAAAAGGTTATAATAAAAACATTTCTTTAAAAAAGGTGTTTGGACTAAATGACCCCTCAAGTTCCTTCCAATTCTAAAGTTATACAGTCTAAATTGTGTTTTCTTTTTGAAAGTACTATGTTGGTTCCCATTTTAAGTGTGTTTCTTTCCTGTGTCCTGAGGACAGAATACCAGGTGTGGCAGCACCAGACTAAAGTTCTTTTTCAGAAATTCCCAGCATATATGTAAAAATGTCTAAGTTTAGAGTACTGCAGACTGGCAGGAACTATGAGAAGATACTTTATTCTTCTACACCAACACAAGACCATTCTGGGAAAGATTGAAGTGAGGCAGTCAGCCATTTAAGCTGTGTTTGGGAGATTAGCCAGTTGCATCCTGGACTTAAGGAACCCCACTACAACCCCCAAATAATCTATCTGGATGAGATATCTCCATACTAGTTTTCTATTTTATCTGTAATGCTTGGTTATTGCTATTTTTATATACGGTTTCATATCATATAATGATAAAATCAATAAAAGCTGACATGGAGCTTTAAAGTTTGTGAAGAATTTTGTATATATTATCTAATTTGATCATCAAAAGAATTCTTTGAGGGAACCACTACAGATATTATTCCTGTTTTATAGATGAGGAAACAGACTCATAAAGGTTAAATGACTTGCCTACTGTCATATAACTAATTCATATCAGTGGCAGGATTCAAGCTTTTAATTATCAGTTAGACCTAAAAAAGATAGAGTTCCCCATACAATTTTTATTTACAAAGTGACTTCTGCCATAGGTTTTTAAAGGTACGACTTTCCTGTCACTTTTAACTTTAAAAAAACACATTAAAACAAAACATAACAAATCCTTTCTTCTTATAGATGTAGTGATTTCATGATCTTTTCCTTCCCTTGGTTCCCCAAAACAGCTACTTATGCTTTAGCCATAAAAGATTGCTTTGATTTTTCAAGTTGATTTACTTTTAAAATTTGATAACGTTAAATAAGTATGGCTATTTCAGGATATATATTTCCAACTTCTTGGATTATTGTTCAAAGAAGTTGTGAGATGGAGGTAGGGGGTGGGGAGGCGGCAGTTTGATAATAGTTCCTGTCAGTAGTGCCCTATTTCATTGCTCACAGTGGGGAACTGCTGCCGAAGGGAAAAAGAAAAACCCTCACATATATTTGTAAAAATCAAGAAAATCTCAACCTGTATTTACAGTGGTATATGCTGTAATCAGAGCTGACAGGCGTAGGCACTGGAGATGGTGAAGAGAAGTGGAATTTTCCTACAGAGGGACTGATGCTGTGGTAACTTTCCTGGCTAATTTGAAAGAGAAAATCATTCCTATTAATTGTAATAATCGAAGACCAAGGATGTGATGTCTCTATCATATAGATCATTGAATTTGAGTATTTATCTCCTAATAAGTGGTACAGCTGGAAAGACGTTAAAATACAAATTATGAGACTTAACTCTAGATCCTTCTTTGAAGGAATTCAGAGCACTTCCCAATCACTTTGACCCTAATGCAGTGATAGAGAGCAGATATTTATTCTGTAGAGAAGTTTATAGTAACTTAGCATGTTCTCATATTAATTTGTGAAAAATGATAGTGAATCAGGTTATACAATGGTTTGTTTTACTATTTGTTGTTACAAGGGATGTCTTCTTAGGTAAGGAAGGAGAGAGGGATATTCTTGGAACAGATGGGAATGTAAAAGCAAAAGATGTAAGTTAAACAAAATGTAAAATTTAAGAATAAAGAGAAGTAATAGTAGATTGGACACAGACCCCATCAATCAAAATTTCCTGTCTTGAATAATAGACTTACACTCAATCCATTCAAAATTCACCTTTTTATTCATTTGTCACTTTTACATTTCTAAATAACTATTTGTTTATAATTGCTGGTGTATAAGTTCTCCAACCAGATAAAATTGAACATATCTGCCTCCCCCCCCAAAAAAACTTAATTAGTTGATTAGAGATTGAGTTAAAAATAAGGCTTTGTTTTTTTCTTTTTAAATTTTAAATATCACCTAGATTTCCCTAGACCCATTCCTTAAAAGAATTTTTTAAGAGAAAGAGAAAAAAAAATTCAACAAAAGCAATTAAAATGTCAATAAAATCTGACACTATATGAACATCTATGGCCTGTCTTCCCCCCCACAATCTCTGCAAGGGAGTGGGATGGTGGTTTTCATATTTTATTTTGGGACCAACCTTGTACTTTATAATTTTGCAACATTTTCTTTTTTATTATTGTTATTGTTTTAAAAAATAAATTTTAGTGATTTTTTTTTTACATGATTGTATTTTTCTTCAGGATCATTCCCTTACCTCTAGCTGTTTTTGGAGATTTATTCTATGTAATGAATAATCTTTTTAAAGAAAAAGAGAAAAATAGCAAAACTAATCAATACATTTACAAATTCTGAATATGTACAATATAACACAATGATGGTCTTCTACCTCTGCAAAAGGATGGCAAGGAAGTGTCTTTTAATATCTCTTCTTCATAGCCATGATTTTTATTTGTAGTTTTGCAACATTCACTTTTGAATGTTTTATGGTTGCTCTTTATCCTTAGATTGTAGTTAATACATATATTGTTTTCTTGTCTATGCTTATTTAACTCTGAATTAGTTCATGTGAATAGTTTTATGCGTCTCTATATCCATCAAATCCATTGTTTTTTATAGCATAGTAAGATTCCATTTTGTTCATATACCACATTTTGTTTACCATTCCACAATCAATAAGGCATCTATTTTGTTTCCAATCCTTTACTAGTGCAAAAAATGCTGCTCTAAATATTTTGTTGCAATTGAGGTGATTAAGGCCAATTCCAATGGTCTTGTGATGAAGAGAGCCATTTGTACCCAGAGAGAGGACTGTGGGGACTGAGTGTGGATTATAACATAGAATTTTCATCTTTTTTTGGTTGTCATTTGCTTGCATTTTGTTTTTTTCTCATGTTTTTCCTTTTTAATCTGATTTTTCTTGCACAAAATGATAATTGTGGAAATATGTATAACATGTTTAACATATGTTAGATTACTTACTGTCTAGGGGAGGAGATGGCAGGAGGGAAGGGAGAAAAAAAACTGGAACACAAGTTTTTGCATCATTGAATGTTGAAAGCTATGCATGTGTTTTGAAAATAAAAAGCTTTAATAAAAAAAGAAAGAAAATATTTTGTTGCATATAAGGGCTTTTTTTTTTTTTTTTTAAATCAATGACCTCTTTGAGGTATGTAGAGTAAAACCTCAGAGACAAAGGGTGTGGCCATGTGAGTCACTTTATTTGTACAAATTCAAATTGAACTAATTTGCAATTCTATCAACAATACACCAGTGTACTTATATTACCACAATTCCTTCAAAATTGACTATTCCCATCTTTGGTCTTTTACTAATTGGTTAGGTATGAGTTGAAGCCTCAAGAATGTTTTAATTGAATTTTACTTTTTATTAACTCTTTGGAGCACTCTTTCATATACAGACGATTCTTTATGCATTTATACAGTATGCAAATTATATTTTCTTTTTCATAAAGAATTCTGAAAGAAATCCAGATTAAAAAAAAAAAAAACGATGTTAATTTTATTATAGAGTGCTTTCTTTTTCTTGAGCCTTAGCTGCATACTCCTTGGCCTCCCCTAGCCCACTGGGGGCTCCCCCATCCCCCATTCTCTTTTTTCACCTTCTACTACCACTACCCATGGGATGAGGGCTTGGTTTGAGACTACCATAGTCTACCTTTGCCCCAGAACTGCCCACTAGAATATGTATCTGTCTTGTCTATCTTCTGTCCATCTGAACTTGAATTTGAGTATTTAACTCCTAATATGTAGTACAGCTGGAAAGACGTTAAAATACAAATCATGAGACTTACTATAAGTGCTGCAGACTCCCACATGTCATCAATTCTCTTCTGTCTGTGTCACATGTTCTTTCTAGGGGTTCCTGCTAGATTCTAACCATTATTGGCCCTAGCCCCACATGTTTCTCATTTTCTCACTTTTCTATCCCTGATTCCCCTTGACAGGAGCAATCTCCTTGTTGCCTATCTACCACCGCCTTGATCCATGTCCACTGGAAAAGTCACTTTATATAAAAATTGCTATACATAGAGGTCTGCAGAACAGCAAGAACTCTCAATATTTGTTAAAAGTTTTTAATTCTTTTTTTTTTTTTTTTTGAGAAAACTGTTCATAAATTTTGAACACTTCATTCTCAGGGAATGGTTTTTGATCATATTTTTCTGATAATTGTCAATACTTTATATTTTGCTTACCAAATACTCATATTAGAAATTTGAGACAAAGATTTCTGCTCCCTCTCCACCACCATTTGAAGGATTACCTTCTTATTCTAGATGCATTAAATTTTAAAAATGTATTTGTTTTTAACATTAACACTTAAAAAATTTTCAGTTTCAAATCTCTTCCTCGTCTTCTCCCCTCCCCAATCCATTAAGAAGGCAAACAATATATTGTTTATACATGTTAAGTCCTGTAAAACATATTTCCATATTATAAAAAAAATTTAAAGCAAGAAACATAAAGAAAGAGAAGAAAAGTATGCTTCAATCTGCACTCAGAGTTCATCGGGTCTCTCACTGGAAGTGAATAGCATTTTTCATCATGGTTTCTTTGAAACTGTCTTAGATGATCATTTTCAATATTTTTGTTACTGTGTACAATATTTTTCTGGTTCAGCTCACTTCACTTTGCTTAAACATTAATTTTGTTTGTGCAGAAAGCTGTTCAACCTCATGTAACTAAAATTATCTACTTATCTTTTACAATAGTCACTATCCTTTGGTTAGTTAGGAAGATATATCAACCATGACAGTGAACAATAAAGGACCTGGTTTTTTTGTTTGTTTGTTTTTTTCCACATTTTTTATGGTATGATTTTTGTTAATCAAGTTGTGTCTTTATTTTGAGTTCATTATGGAAAACCAGGTAAGACATCAGTCTAAGCCTAATTCTCTTCCGTGCTGTGCTTTTCTAACTTTCCAGACTTCAACACCATGCTGATGTTTGGAGATCCTTTCTCTTCCCAATCAGACCCTTCTGTTCTCCTTCCTTCATGTTTCAGTTTCCCTTTGTGCTTAATTTTTCCTACAAACTTCTTCTTGAGAGCGGGAATTGTCTTTCTTTTTGCTTATATTTGTACTCTCCACATTTAACACATTGCCTGGCATATAGAAAATACTTTATAAATATGTGCTACCTTGCTTGTTGGCCATATTGTTTAACAATTTTCCCAGAAGTTTTTGTCAAATAGGGAGTTCTTTCCTAAATAGTTTATATTTCCAAATTTACTGAATCCTTGGATATTTCAATTGCAACATTTTTTATTGTTTTGTGGTTATTTTTAAGTTTACATTGTTGTAATTATGTATATTGTTTTCCAGTCTCTGTTTACTTTACCTAATTTTCTTCTCATATAAAACTTTTAAAATTAGAATCTCATATAGAGCTCTATTGCCACAGACAAATACTCCTTATTCTGACCCCGCATTTTACAAACAGAATAAAGAAGAGAGGAGGGATAAATATCACACATATAGTAGATTTTTCTTGTTGTTACTCAGAATTCTTGGGGATAGCAATTTGTTATTATAATCTGTGCTTCAACATTACTTTAAGGTTGACAATGTTTTCCACACAAGAATCTTGTGCTGTGGGTGATACAAAGTATTATTTTTCTAAAATAGTATTTATCTTTCCAACTATATGTATGAGATAGTTTTCAAACATTCATTTTGGTAAGACTTTATGCTCCAAATTTTTCTCCCTCCTTTCCTTATCTGGTCCCCTCTATAAGACAGCAAGACATTTGATATAGGTTAATTATATGCAAATTTAAAAAACATATTTCCATATTTGTCATGTTGTGCAAGAAAAATCAGATCAAAAAGGATAAAACCATGAGAAACGAACAGTGAAAATACTATGCTTCAATCCACATTTTGTTTCCATAGTTCTCACTCTGGATGTAGATGGCATTTTCCATCCCAAGTCTATTGGAATTGCCTTGATTCACCGCATTGTTGAAAAGAACCAACTTTATCACAGTTGATCATCATATACTTTTGTTATAATGTTCTCTTGGTTCTGCTAACTTCACTCAGTATCAGTTCATGTCAGTCTTTCCAGGCTTTTCTGAAATCAGTTTGTTCATCATTTCAAACTAATACATTAGATTCTTAATAAACATTTATCAAGTTTATATGACTTGCCCATAATAGTAAATTGGTGGCAAAAACAGGGACCTGGATACTTTTCTTCCATATGGTCTAGTCATTATATTTGAATTCTGACAGTAACAATAAATTAAGTCTAATACATGAAATCCTCTACAGAAACCCTTCCTAGTTACTTTCCTGGCTTCGAGGGGAAATTGTTAGTCCTTTTGTAGGCCAATTCTCTTTATGCTCTGGAATTCTGTGCTGAGATGTGGCCTTAGTTGAATCAGTCATATTGCTCTACATCACTGCAAATTAATGTTTCAAGATAAAGATGCCATCAAGCCTTTTTATTCCTGAGATGTCAACACATACAGTAAAATGCAAAGTATTTAGTCCAGACACATTCCTGTAGCAACAAACATCTGGTCCTTAACTGACAAAATCACAGTTGCTCGGCCAACTGGATAGTCTTGATATGTAAAGATACTTTATTTTGATCTCTGCCCCTTCTTTCAAAAACGTCCAAATTGCCTGGTATATATAGGACATTTCCTTCCTAAATGTTAGGATTGGATATAAATAAAGCAGGATGTGTTGATTTATTTTCCTATTTTAGAATTTATGGATTTATGTAAATTAAAAGGCATTATAAATTTCTATATTTACTGGAATCTTGGTAGATGACTCTTTCACCAAGAGAACTGGTGTCCAGTGCCCAGAAACTAGTTGGAAAATTCACTCTTAAGACCACACAATCAGAATGAAGAGGAGTTGGATAGGAAACTTTTAGCTTGTGGTTTCTTTGTTATTATCAGAAAAATAAGTATCTTCTCTCGTAGGATTCTAGAGACAAAGTGGCATAAGCAGGTACAAGACATGCTTAGATTCTGACTTTGTCCCTGTCTGTAGAGAACTCAAGATACACTTGCAACATTGAACAAAGGGGCACAGAAAACAAGGCTTTCATACCATAAACTATTTTTTTATCTCTAATATGTGAATATCACACTTCTTCTCTGTCATGTGGCCTGTTAGAATTGTAATATCTATTATGTGTATACATTGTGCTTTTCATTGGGCAAACTGTAGCCACATATATTTATATCTAAAATGATTAAGCTAGGGAGTGAGATATATAAAGTTCATGTTCTCTTGTCTTAAGCATGGTTTTGAAGTGTTCTGGCAGTGGAACTAGCTGTCTGCTATAGAGAAAGATTGGGGCAAGGCAGAGCAGAAATGGCCCAACAAAAAGGACCGTTTCTATCAATAATAATTATGGTAGGCTGAAAATGCTTTGTAAGTATTAGAATTTAACTATATTCAAGCAAGCTATACAGAGAGACACATCCATATACATATGGCTTATATATATAGTTTGCTTATACACATTTATTTGCATGCTGATACAAGAGCATATTATATACATATAGTATAGTTCTAGATATACTATTAAATATATATATAATATAACTTGTTTGTGCATAATTCTTTGCATATATCTGTACATGCACATGCACATATATACACACGTATATATAACTTGTTTGTACAAAGTTGCTTGCATGTTGTTTTTTCCTTTAAACTGTGGACTCCTTGAAAACAGAGATTGTCTTTTACCTTTCTTACTATCCCTGGTTACTTGGCATAGTGCTTAGAACATTTGGTGTTGTTCAGTCATTTTTGTCAGGTCTGACTCTGTGAAAGCAATTGGGGCTTTCTTGGCAAAGATACTGAAGTGTTTTGCTATTTATTTCTCTGCTCATTTTCCAGTTGCAGAAACTGAGGCAAACAGGGTTAAGTGACTTGCCCAAGATCACATATAGCATCTGAGGCCAAATTTGAACTAAAAAAAAGAGTTTTCCTAATTTCATGTCCAGCATTGTACCATCTAGTTACCTTTGCCTGGAATGAAGATACTTAATAAATGTATATTGATTAATGATAAATGATCATAAATCTATGGTCTCTTAAATAGGTAAACTTTTACCACCTGCTATCAACGTGGGGGAGTTGTCCCTGACTATGGGAGTTTGGGGTAATTATTTGTCTACAGAACTCTGATGGATCCTGGCTATTGTTCTGAACTGGTGCTGGTCTTCTTCTGTCTTTTTTTTTTTTTTATATGACTTTGAAATAAATACTCAATCATTAAAATTAGAGAGTCATCTGGTTTAACTATAGATTCTCCTATTTCAGGTACCTCCTATGATCTTTAACAAGCCCTGAGCATGATTAATTTCTCAGTTATAAATCTCTAAAGGAGATGAGAAAATTAATCAACACACAAGTTTAAGAAAGAAACTTAAGTGAAGAGACCATCTGTGCTAATGTGAATCTAGTGAATCACTGCTAATCTTGAAACAATGCTAAAAGCTAAAAAGATCTGGTCCTGAAGAGCATAAATTCTGGAAACTGACTATGGAGAGCATCAATAGAAACAAAGCATGTTGGGGATAGAAACAATAGACAAAGGATGTTGGAAGATTGTCAGTAGGAAAAGAAATGTTAAAAGAAATTTTCAACTTTGGAAGGAATTAACAAATTTAGATAAGACCAAAACCAAACCAAACCAAACCAAAACAACAACAGAACAAATCCAAACTTCAGAAACTCTTAGAGGAAGAGACATAGAGTCCAAGGAAAAAAAAAATTATACTAAAGCTATAGTGGATGAATTGCAGAATTTCCAAGTTAGAAGGAATCTCAGATACCTTGTTGCAAAACAGGAATTCCCTCCACAATATTCATAGATTCAAAGTCATAAAGCTGGAATTGCAAGTGACCTTATAAAGCCAATGTAGTGCAATCACCTTATTTTACAACTGAAGAAACTGTGGCACAGAATGTCGAGTGACTTGCCCAAGATCAGACAGTAAGTCATAAAGTTGGGATTTGAACTCAGGCTCTGTGATTCCATTTACCATTCCAAGTTAAGCCCTCTTTCTAATATCTCTACATTCTTGAGAAATGAGTCATTTAGTTTTTGCTATAAATCCTCTCATTTGGGGGAACTCATAAACTTAGGTGACAATTTAATCTATCTTTGAAGAGTTCTAATTGTTAAGAAGTTCTTCTCTACCCCAACCCTTAATTTACTTCAAATTTCTCTTATTTCTGAATTCTGGGACCAAGCAGAACAATTCTATTTGCTCTCTGACATCAAAATACTTGAAGATAACTGTCCTGTCCTATGCCCTAAAAAATAATAATAGCAGCTCACATTTCATATAATGCTTTAAAACTTGAAAAGAGCATTAGATACATGCCTTTATTTGATCCTCCTCACTAACACTCTGTGAGATAAGTGCTATTGTTGTCCTCATTTTACATATGAGTAAGCTGAAATTCAAAAGATTAAATGATGTCCACAAGGTCATAATGCTAATTTATCTGGGACAGAATTCAAATCCAGACCTTTCAGACTGCAAGTCCAGTCCTCTATTCATGACTTTGCAAAACCAATCAATAGAAAAAGACATTGAAGAGAATACCACTTCAAATATAGGAATATCTAAATAGATAAAAGGGGAACTAGAAGAAAACATTAGTCAGAAAAAAATTGATAAATAAATTGAAGCATTAGGAACTTTGCTAAAGTCAAATGAACAAGACACAGAGAGGAGAAGCCCAGAAAAGAAGGAAATACAAGAAAGAGGAAGAGACAGTTTTCAAATAGGTCCCAAGGGATATGAAAAGTAAAATGAGGACACCCAAGTACATTCTATAGGTCTCAAAAAAAGGGGGAACTTTTGAACAATTATCCACTGATAGTCATCCATAAGGAGGCACTTTTTAAGCAACTTGGAAACCCTCCACTTAGAACCCTGAGCAACTGGGATGACATAGAATGCACCTGTGTACTGAGAAGACTGTGAAGACTGAATGTGGATCACAACATAGTATTTTTGTTATTGTTTGATTGCTTTTTTCCCCTCTTTCTCATTTTTTTCCCGATTTTTCTTATGCAGCATGACCAATGGGGAAATATGTTTAGAAGAATTATACATGTTTAACATATATTGGATTATTTGCTGTCTGGGAGAAGGGAGAAAAAATTTAGAATATAAGGTTTTGTAAGAGTGGCTGTTGAAAACTATCTTTGCATGTATTTTGAAAATTTAAAAAAAACTCTTATTAAATTTTTAAAAGTGCACCAGTGTACAGGATATAAACAAAATTAAGACAAGACCACAAAGCTCAGCACTTGGAATTCCAAATGCTGCAGAGGCAACTGCTCAAGGATCCAGTGATTGATCATGATGATGCTAAGTTGGCATAAACCTTTCCCAGACAGACCTTGGCAATCTGTGAACCAAGAATCTGCAGAGATGCAATAGGAAAAATGAAATATAAGAGAGAAATTGTTGTTATTATTGTTTCATTATGCCTGACTCTTGAACTATTTGGCAGTTGTTTTGTTTGTTTTTGCAAGGCAATTAGGATTTAATGACTTGCCCAGGGTCACACAGCCAGCAAATGGTATGTGTCTGAGGTCAGATTTGAACCCAAGTTCTCCTGACTTGAGGGCTAGTGCTCTGTCCACTACACTATCTAGTCGCCCCTGCTATGTCTAACTCTTCATGATCCCATTTAGAATTTTCTCGGCAAAGATACTGGAGTGTTTTGCTATTTCTTTCTCCAGTTTATTGTACAGATGATAAAACTGAGGCAGACAGGGTTGAGTGAATTGCCCAGAATCAGACAGCTCGAAAGTGTCTGAGGTCACACTTGAATTCAAATTCTTCTGACTGCAGATCAGGTGCTTTATCCACTCTACTACCTCACTGACTAATTTGGTTTTGAAAATGGCTGTTTCTTTAACAGATAAGAGTTAGATATAAATTTACCAGCCTCAATTCAGGTATAAGTGTCTCATATGTTTAAAATATCTCTAAAGTGAAATTAATCTGGTTGAAAAAGTCAAATTCTACACTCAATTGCTTTATTCCTTACACCTTTGTTAGGAAATTTGAAATACGTCCTGACAACAAATAAATGGTCCCACAAATAAACAAGGTAAAGGCAGTAGCATTCTAGGGTTGGCAGCATGCCTGGGCTTGGAGCCCTGCCTGAATTCACTGGCACATCTGGGGTTCTAGTCACTAAGTAGATTTATAGAATTAAAAAACTACAGAGGGTTGGGTATTAGTAATAACCATGCTGGCAGACATAACCACAGGGGATAGGACAAACATTTTTCTTCTTGGGCAAATTACAGTACCCTAACATGGCTGGCTGGCTATGGTTAGGAAAATATGAAGTATTACTATAAAGCAATGAGGTAGCTAGGTGATATGGAGTCAAGCCTGGAGTCAGGAAGATTCATCTTCCTGAATTCAAATGTGGTCTCAGATACTTATTAGCTGTATGACTCTGGACAAGTCACTTAGTCCTGTTGGCCTCAAGATGAGGTGGAGAAAGAAATGGCAAACTTCTCTTACAAGAAAACCCCAAATAGGATCATGAAGATTTGGACACAACTAAACATGTGAAAATAGACAACCACAAAAATAAAAAAATCAAAACATTATTTTAAAAGAAAAAGTGAAACGTAATTTGTACATTTGATTAAAATTTATTACCCTTAGAGGAGTCAGTTCTGGAAGCCATAAACATACTTTAGATATACAGCCATCATTCAAATAATTTGGAGATCAGGATAGCTTTGATCTGTAAAATTCAAGGTTTTGCTAGTAGGTAAAGGCCCGTTGGATGCTAGTTGCCCAGTACTGTGATGTTTCTTCTGGAATTGCAAGCTCCTTCCAAGGAGAAATCTAGTCCTAAAATCTAACTTTGTAGGACAGATTTTCCTTCCAGTGTAAGTTTAGCTTTATAGGTATAAAGAATAGATGTTTTTCCTTGGATCTATTAGGATTATTTTGGTTTTGAGAATATCTATTTCTTTATCATAAACCTAGCAAACTATGAAGTCACTTGTGTATAAAAGTCATTAAAAAGTATTTGCACTTGAAATATATTAATTTCTTAAATTTGGAAACATTTTTGGACAAAGGGTCTATACTAAGAGTATTTCTATTTTAATTAGCCTAAATATAAGTTATCTTTTAGATTAATCAAGGTGAAGGAGATAAAAGCTCAAATAGATTTTTTCTTTCTTGCTTGGGTCTCTGATTTTTTTTTTCTTTTTTACTTACTTCCTTTCTCTTTCTTCCTTTCTCTTTCTTCCTCTCTCTCTTCCTCTCTTTCTTTCTTTCTTTCTTTCTTTCTTTCTTTCTTTCTTCCTTCCTTCCTTCCTTTCTTTCTTTCTTTCTTTCTTTCTTTCTTTCTTTCTTTCTTTCTTTCTTTCTTTCTTTCTTTCTTTCTTTCTTTCTTTCTTTCTTTCTTTCTTTCTTTCTTTCTTTCTTTCTTTCTTTCTTTCTTTCTTTCTCCCTTCCTTTCTCTTTCTTCCTCTCTCTCTTTCTCTTCCTTCCTTCCTTCCTCCCTTCTTTCCTTCCTTTCTTTCCTTCTTTCTTTCTGAATTTTACTGTATTGATCTCTAAACTGTGAATGGCTGGAGCTGCACAAAGCAGGCCTAGAGACAGATTTTTAGAGATCAAGTAGCAGTTTAGTTAATTACTTTCAGAATGAGGAATGGAGTTTGCAAACCTGAAGCTCTCCCAGGTAGGAGTTCCCTCCTGTTGCAATAAAGGCAGAGATTTTATACACAAATCATAAGTGAGAAGCTGGATCACAAAACATTAATTTTCAGAGCCTGACTGGTTTCCCACAATAAGACCACCAATACAGGGCCTGTGTTCTCCAATCCTGTGGAAATAGTTCTTAAGTGATTGCTTCAAATCCTAGGGGTTGTTACTTGGTGGAAGACAGAGTTCTATGAGAACATGTTTTGCAATTTTTCATTCACTTCATTTCACAAAGGAGAGTGTTGTTAAGAATTCATTGATCTTTTTCTTGAGGTGTTTTTTTTTTAATAGTGATGGCTTTTTATTTTTCAAAACACATGCAAAGATAATTTTTAACATTCACCCCTACAAAAACTTTGTATTCCAAATTATTTTCCCTCTCTCCCCACCTTCTCCCAACCCTAGACCGCAAGTAAGTAATCCAGTAAGGTCAAACATGCAATTCTTCTAAACATATTTCCATATTTAGAATTGATTGATTATTTCAACCAGCATTATAAGACTCTGATCCCAGTGGTAGCTCTGGAAAATCTAGATTATTAGTACATCCATTTTATATATATTTTTTATGTGTATGTGTATATATACATATATATATATATATATATATATATACATATACATATATATATATATATATCATATTGATGACTATGAAAATCACAATTTCTTTTCATAATCTCTCCTTTTGATGAAAAGTTAGAATGACTCTGAAATTGAAGAATAGGAGAGTAGATCAAAGAAAGAAAAGGAGACATGTTTCAGAATGGTTTAGCCTCTATTTCATAAATCTTCTTTTTGCTTGAACACAGAAACAACATTCCTCCCCAGTGATGGCACAACATTCTTACCCCCAAACTCCCAACTTCAGCTATACCATGACAGCAAGTAAATAAACTTTCATTTGAAGGTTAGTGACAGCCTTCCCTGTATACACCAGGCTCATGGCTAGTTCTGCCAAGAGGTTCCCAACAGATGAGTTTGGAGGCCAAAGGTCTCTGGCGTACCAGTCAGGGATCCAGCAGATGCCAATAGGACTGCAATGGGCAGGAAAACAGGCCTCCATTGCTGATGGAGGGGCAACTTTAACTGGAGAGAAACATCAGCAGAGTAGTTCCCTGGAAATAGGGATAATTTAGATATAGTGTAGACAAAAGCACAGAGGCTTCCTTGGAGGCAAAGAGGAAGAGGAAGAGAATTCCATACATGAAGGACAGTCAGTGAAAATGCTATAAAGTTAAGAATTTTTTTTTTTGTATGAGGGAAAGCAAGAAGATCAGTGTCACTGGATCATAAAGTAAAATGTGAGAAAATTGGAAAGATAAAAAAAGACCAGGTTTTAAAGGGCTTTTTAAAAGCAAATAGGATTTTATTTTATCTTTAATAATAGCTTTTTATTTTTTTAAATACACAGATAGTTTCTATCATTCACCTTTGCAAAACCTCATGTTCCAAATATTTCTACCTTTCTCCCAGATTTCCCCTCCCTTCTACAGCAACCAATCCAATATAGTTAAACATGTGCAATTTCTCTAAATATATTTCCACACTTGTCACACTGCAAGAAAAATAAGATCAAAAGGGAAAAAAATACGAGAAAGACAAAAAATCCAAGCAAACAAACAATAACAACAACAAAAATCGTGAAAATAGTTTGCTTTTATTTACCTTTAGTCTCCATACTTCTTTCTCTGGATGCAGATGGCTCTTTCCAACACAAGTCTATTGGAATTGCATTGAATCACTTTATTGTTGAAAAGAACTAAGTCTATAATGGTTGATCACATAATCTTGTCACTGTGTATAATGTTCTCTGGGTTCTACTCACTTCACTTAGCATCAGTTAATGTGACTCTTTCCAGGCTTTTCTGAAATCTGACTGCTCATAATATTCCATAACATTCATATACCATAACTTATTCAGCTATTTCTCAACTAAGAAGCATCTACTCAGTTTCCAATTCTTTGTCACTACAAAAAGGGTTGCTACAAATATTTTTTTTTACATGTAGATCTTTTCCCCTTTTTTATGATCTCTTTGAGATAGAGACCCAATAGAGATACTATTAGATCAAAGGATATGCACAGTTTTATAGCCCTTTGGGCTTAGTTCCAAATTGCTGTCCAGAATGGTTGGATCAGTTCACAACTCAATCAAGAATGTATTAATGTCACAGTTTTCTCACATCCCCTCCAACATTTATTATTATATTTTTCTGTCATCTTAGCCAATCTGGGGGGTGTGAAGTGATACCTCAGAGTTGTCTTAATTTGCATTTCTCTAATCAATAGTGATTTAGAGCATTTTTTCATATGACTAAAAATGGTTTTAATTTGTCTGAAAACTGTCTATTCATATCCTTTAATCATTTATCAACTGGGCAACAGTTTGCATTCTTATAAATTTGAGTCATTGGAAATGACAGATACACTGGATTTAAAATTTTCCCTGTTTTCTAGTTCTCTTCTAATCTTAGATGCATTGATTTTGTTTGTACAAAACCTTTTAAATTTAATATAATCAATGTTTTCCATTTTATATTTCATAATGTTCTCTAGTTCTTATTTTGGTTATAAATTCCTCCCTTCTCTATAGATCTGAGAGGTAGGTATAGTATCCCTTGTTCTCCTAATTTGCTTATTGTATCACCCTTTATGTTTAAATCATGAACTATTTTGACGTTATCTTAACATCAGTGTTAGATGTTGGTCAATGCTTTTTTATATTTTATATTTGATTCTGTAACAGGGAATCACTGGCATTTCTTGGATAGAGGAATGATATAGTAAGACCTCCTCCTTAGGAAGATCACTTTGGGAATGGAGAGGATGATGGACTGGAGTGGAGTGAGGCTTGAGCTAGAAAAACCAAAAAGTTTCCTGTATTAGCCCAGGAATGAAATGATGAAAGCCTGCACCAAGATGGCAATAGTGTCACAGAAGAAAAGGAAACTTATATCCAAATAATATGAAATGAGAAGGTGGGGAGAATAAGAAACTATCAGAGAATAACTTCATTTTTTTCAATGAGATATGAGATATAGTTTTCAACTGAATCTGAGGTGGAAGAGCCATGAGAAGTTTGAGGGATGAAAAGATTTCGAATACATTTTTTGGTGAGTGGAACAGTAACCTGATTAGGAAGGTGTTAAAGGGGTTAAAGGTTGCCTTACTGCAGAAAGACCTAAGACCATATAAAATAATTTGTGGTGGCCCCAATAGTTCAATAATCTAAAAAAAAAATGTATGTCATATTTGTCTTTCTGCCAATAATGAGAAAATAAAATTATTGAGGATCATTATTTCTGTTTTTCAAGATATTAGGGAGAAGGATATATTCTTTGAAAAGGCCAAAGAAGTACTTACACAGAATTTAAGGGAATACTATTTTGTTATTAGAAATGAAAGAGAAACATGATGAAAACCATAGAGTGAAGTGAGCAGAACCAGGAGAACAATTTATACAGTTACAACAACCTCATAAAGATAAAAAACTCTGAAAGACATAGAACCTGATTAGTGTAATGACTAGCCATAATTCTACAAGCTTGGTAATTATGCATATTTCCTACTAGAGAAGTAACAGGCTGAGAGGGCAAAAGAAGGCATGTATCTGTAGATAAAGATATATTTACATATATTTATATCTACATATTTATACACAGCCAATGCAGGAATTTGTTATATTTGACTGCATATTTGTTACAAAAGCTTTGTATTTGTTTTCCAATGGGGGTTGGGTATAGGAAGGAAAAAAGCATATTTTTGTTCTTTGAAAAGAATTTGATTTAGAAAAAGTGATGGGATAAAAAGAGGGTAGCAGGTTAAGAATATACATTTATGTGAGGAAATTTAAATTTTAAAATGGGGAATGGGAAATGGGGTAGAGGACATTTGTATGAAGTTCAACAAGGATCAAACAGAAACGATAATATTGTCGATGTATATCACAAACCACTTAGAATCACATTGGATGAAGACTCTAGGGAAAAGATTGCACACACACAAGCTTGGTACAGCAGTATAATGTGTAGTCATGAAATTATTAATGTGAGGACATAGGAAGATTTACATGAATTTATTTGGAGCAAAGAAAATTAAATCCAGAGGATAATATGTAAAAGATTGCAATAATGTAGCATATATTTGGGGATGGGTCTTACTCTCCCAACCCTACTGGGTCATGGGTTCCAAGGGCAGCCACAGATACTATTTCTCTCCTTAAAATTATAGAGGTTAATCATGAAGGATTTGTGTGTGGGAGGGGTGTTTCTAATGCAATTGCTTACAAGTCCTCCCCTAAGTGTACTTCCCCATTGATCATCTGTTAATAATCAACTAATCAGCCAAATTTAATTGACTTTTATAAATAGGTATTTATTACCTGTGGTAATAATGTGGCAAAGATGGTACAAATAAATATATAATAAAGTTTTCGAGACTTTTCTACAGATTATCCCTAGAACATGTACTCCAACTTAGAAAACTCAAGTGATTATGGGTAACTTACAGCTCCTACTTGTTGGAAATAATTTTCTATCCTTTGTTAAGGAACTAATGAAATTCCTTTCCCCTTATACATGGTGCAGCTTTTCTGTAGGGTTGCTTGTAAAATCTTTATTCTGCCTTTACTCATATTTTATAATTCTCATCTCTCCCAGACGACTTTTTACTTAAGGGACTAAGCTTTGCTTGGGTTTCTATTTCCCCAAAAAAGCTCCGCTTCCTTGCTGTGCTTTTTATAGACTTTTTCTTTTCATCCTTCCCTTCACTCCAAGCTAGACCTTCCAGTCACACTTAGAGTCTTAGAACCTCCTTATATATCTTGCTCCATGGTTTAACTCCCTCATTCATACATACATTATCTCAAATTATCCATATAGGATGACATATGCTCATAATAAACTATCTTGGCCAAATGATTTCTCCATACTAGAAATAAGAAATAACTTACTATTTGAAGTTCTTTTCTTTATGGTATGTTGTATTTAAATTCATCAAGTATATATTGAAGTTCCATTATGCACGAGATACTCTTATTGTTAGGGGGTGGATATATAAAGATTAAAAATGACTTCTCTGTCCTTAAGGTGCTTACATGATGGGGGCTGGAAAGGAGACATGAAGGGCAATGGATATGATAAATACAAAAAAAAAAGAATATAATACAGTGAGTGTGGAATAATGAGGGAAAAGAAAGGTATAGATAAAGTACTCAAAAGCATTTTAGAAGAAAGATTATTTTTAGCTGGGGAAATCAGTATACATGATAGAATATTGAGCAAAATCTGAGTCTAGTTAAGTGTCACTAGTTTCTAAGAAGGAAATGATAAATATCCATTCCCTCAGCTTCACTAAAATGGCTATCACCCTGTTGAAGCCCTCTTCTTTCTCCTTTGGACTATTTAATAGCCTTCCAATTGGTTTTCTTTCTTCCAGTTCATCTTCTTTCTCTAATTCATTTTCCACAAAGTTTACACTTTATAAGTTTTCCTTCCCCTTTTCACTAACCTCAAATTCCCCAAGCTCATACCATGCGATTTAGTGACATAGACTTCCTGGTTGTGCCTCAAAATAGACACTCCATCTCTAGATCCGTCTTTTTTGATTAGCTTTCTATTGCTCCTGGGATAAAAATATTGATATTAAGTGAAATAAGAAGAACCAAGATTGTACACAGAAACAAGATTATGTTGATGATCAGTTGTGATATATTTGGCTCTTCTCAAATATGCAGTGATTTAAATCATTTCCAAAAGTTGGGATGGAAAATGCCATCTACATCCAGAGAAAGAAATATGAAGAGTGAATATGCATAAAAGCATAATATTTTCACTTTTTATTTGCTTTTTTTCTCATGTTCTTTTTGTCTGATTTTTCTTGTACAACATGATAAGTATTGAAATGTTTCCAAAAATTGCACATATTTAACATATATTAGATTATTTGGGAGGGAAGAGTAAGGGAGAGAGAGAAAAAAATTTGGAACACAAAAGTCTTTCAAAAATGAATGAAATGATGATATGTTGGATTACTTGCTGTCCAGAGTAGGGGATAAGAGAAAGGGAGAGACAGAAATTTGGAACTCAAGGTTTTGCAAGGGTAAATGTTGAAAACTATCTTTGCATATATTTTAAAAATAAATACTATCCTTAAAAACCATGAATTTAAAAATTATTTTTACATGTATTTGGAAAAATAAAATACTATTGAAGATTTTTTTAAAAAATGTATGTTCCTTGAGGGATAGGATCAGTTCTTACCTTTCTTTTGTGTCTTCAGGCACATAAAAAGTGATTAATAAATGCTTGTTAATTGAGCTAACTTTTATTTCCCAATGCTTGATTCAAATTCTCTAAGGATGAGTAAATATTCAGGTATGACAATCAGAATAGATGTATGTTATCTGAAGAACTTCAGGAGTAACTTCTCGGGCATTTATGGTCTTACAGAGAAGGGAAGTCTTATCTATAATTAAATCTCTGCTTTAAGCAAAGCTAGGCTTCTTTACATTCTCAGATCAACAAGGGACTACTACTAAAATACTAAAAAATACTAAAAATGCTGTTTCTGATTTATCTCCAAGGAGCTAGTAGGAGAATGGGGCCCAGGGCTTCTTGTAGCAGATTTTCCCAATAGAATGGTGGATAAAGAGATAATAGAAATGATCTTGTGATGAAAAGAGCCATCTACACCAAGAGAGTGGGAACTGAGTATGGTTCACAACATAGCATTTTCACTCTTTTTGTTGTTGTTTGCTTGCATTTTATTTTCTTTCTCATTTTCTCCCAGTTTGATTTGATTTTTCTTATGCAGCAAGATAATTGGATAAATATGTATGCATATATTGTATTTAATATATATTTCTACCATGCTTAACATATATTGGAGTACTTGCCATCTAGGGAAGGGGGTGAGAGAAAGGGGGAAAATTGGAATACAAGGTTTGCAAGAGTTAATGTTGAAGAATTACCCATGCAAATGTTTTGAAAAATAAAGAGCTTAAAAAAAATAATGAAATAAAAGTTTTCCAAGTTTCAAAAATAAACAAAGCTTTCATTCTCTTCACAACAATCTAGGTGCTCAAGCTGAATGTATAAATCAGATTCAAGACTTCTGGCAGATTAATTTTGAATGCTAATTTAAAAAAACAACCATAAAGTATGGGCTCAGGAATCTTGAGCCACAGAGCCCTCTTAATTTGGAAGTGTAATTCTTCAGTCTAAACTATTTATCTGGAGATGAGATAAGGGAACTTTAACATAATAAACACATTCCACATTAGCAAGGAGCCCTTAGAGAAGTAAACTGGAATGTAGCTTCAAGACAAGGAATTTTCTTCAAGTCCTGGGTACAGGAAATATAATTTTTCACACACTTTACTTCATTATATGTTGAATTGGGCTGAAAAATTTGGATAGTTTCCCAGGATACTTCCCAGCAACAAAAGGTGCTATTACTTCCTGACCAGCCCCAACCATGCCAACTTTAAACTTAGAACATCACCTCCAGCAATCAGGACCCCAACCCCTTAAGACTCTTAGGTTCTTTGGCTTTGATCAGCTTTGCTTTAAGGACTAGGATCCAGATTTTTACTCCCCTTCCCACAAAAATACCACCAGCATCCTTCTAATTCACCTTAATCTTCTGTCCTTTAGAAAGCAAGCTCCTGGGAGGCAGACACTGATCACTTGATAACTTTGTTTTATCTATCAATCTTATTTAGGTATTAAGATATGCAATGACACTTACCTCCTAAGTTTGAGAACTAATTGTATAATTTTCATTTGAACTAAAAAGAGGTCATTTGGCATAGGTAAACAGGACCTAGGTCTAAAAACCAGGTATGTTACAGATCTGTTGTCAGATCTTTAGATAAACCACTTAGAGAGGGAGTGTGGGATTCACATCACTCCTCTTCTGCCAGACAACTGTTTCACTTCTGGCAAGTCAGTCCTTAGTGAACTTCATTACTTTCCTTATCTATAAGATAGGAAAGATAATTCCAATACTGCCTACCTCTGGGAGGAAAGTGTCTTCTAAACTTTAAAATGTTCAATCAATTCCTTCTCTAGCTCATTTTAAGATAAGGAAACTGAGGTAAATAGGGTTAAGTGACCTGACCAAGATCACATAGCTAGTGAATGTCAGAGGACAGATTTGAACTAGGGAAGATGAGTATTCAATCCACTGAATCACCTAGCTGCCCAAAATATTATATAAACATGAGCTATCTTATCTCTGAATGGAAAGTAGATAGGGCAGGATTCTGTACCTCCAACTATTTAAATTCTAATGTGAGATTCTCCATAAAGGTACAAATTAAACACTTTTTTTTCTACCTGGTATTTTCAAGTCTACAGGGGAAAATGCATATATATATATATATATTTTAATTATATAATTTAGGAGGAAAGGGACAAGCATTTAGTGAGCATCTATAGTAGTATGCCAGGCCCTTGTACTAAGCACTTCAACAATTTTATTTGTTCCCCATAACAACCTCATGAGGGATGCTACATTATTTCATTTTGCAATGAAAGAAACTGAGGCATAAGTATGCCCAGGATCATGCAGCTAGTAGATGTCTTAGGCTTAATTTCTGGTAAATAAGTAATTTTATTTTATATCTTATTGTATGGAGCTCTCCTTTCCTCTCTTATCACTGCAAGATAAACAGACTTGAATATAAAGTGGTTTTCAAGAATCAAGTAGAGGGACTTAGCAGAAATAATCCTGGAGAGCTCTAATAAAGATTCAATAACTCTCAAACATTGCCTTCAGTTTCAACCAGGGAAGACTAAGTTCTTCAACCTTTTCTAAAAAAATCAGTGACATCTGATCCAGCAGCAATCTGATGACAGTAATGTTAGCCATTGTTTTCCTTTTTTGAGTCACCTCTTGTGTCATCAGTTGCTGGATTCCTTCCTGGACAGCAAAAGCCAGAAATTTAAGGGAAGGATAAATTACCTACATTAAGGATCTAATTTTTATTATTTATTAGGTCATAGAGTGAAATTTTTCAGCCCCACCTTTTCTAATAAGTTCTACTACTAAACAAATGATTTAATTATGGCAGTTTGCTTGACTTAAGCTCAAGGAACCTAGTTCTGAATCTGAATTTCAAATTCTGAGTCTGATCTCAAATTCCAGGCCCATCCTGGAAACTGCTCTGTAATTCACTTTCATTGCCAAGGTAGGGGTGATGAGGTTTAGAATTGAGGTCTAGTGGAAGGTTTGGGGTACAGGGAGTCAAACAGAGCTCTCCTGCAACCTCTTTGGATTCGGCACAAAGATACAGAATTAAATGAAGTCTAGGGGCGGTGGAGTCCCCTGTAAAGGAATTTACAGACCCGAAAACCTAGATTGATAAAGGAGGTTTAGGACTTCCGGCCAAGATGGCGGCGTGGAGGCAGACAGCTGCTTGAGCTCCTCGTTTTCTCTCAGGACTTAATTCATGACAAGCCTCAGACTTAATGCTTGACCCAGAAAGAAAACCACAAATAATCACCAAGAGAAGACATCCTTGAAAGTCGCCAGAAAAGGTCTGTGAGGGTCAATCAGACTGGGCTCAGACTGAGGGCAGGCAGCCAGAGCAAGACAGGCAGCTCACACAGCTCAGACCAGAGGGGGAGGGGTGTGATCTCTGCCGTTTCTGCAAAAAGACTTTTACCCCAGTGTGGATATTCCGTCTTGGCAGCAAGCCAGGAGCAGCGGACAGGGTATAAACACTGGAGGTGAAGATTAAAACCCCAGAAAGCCAGCGTCTCTCAGAGCCCGGCCACCCCCAACCCCCACCTGGACTGACTCAGCGAGTTCTCAGAGCCTCAGAGCACAGAAGCTGATTAGTGGCATAGGTTAGGTTCACAGGGCAAGATAGTGAATAAAAATAGCAATCTAGTGTTTGACAAACCCAAAGATCCCAACTTTTGGGATAAGAATTCATTATTTGACAAAAACTGCTGGGAAAACTGGAAATTAGTATGGCAGAAACTAGGCATGGACCCACATTTAACACCACATACTAAGATTAGATCAAAATGGGTCCAAGATTTAGGCATAAAGAACGAAATCATAAATAAATTGGAGGAACATGGGATGGTTTACCTCTCAGACTTGTGGAGGAGGAAGGAGTTTGTGTCCAAGGAAGAACTAGAGACCATTATTGATCACAAAATAGAACATTTTGATTACACCAAATTAAAAAGTTTCTGCACAAACAAAACTAATGCAAACAAGATTAGAAGGGAAGTAACAAATTGGGAAAACATTTTTATAGTTAAAGGTTCTGATAAAGGCCTCATCTCCAAAATATACAGAGAATTGACTTTAATTTATAAGAAATCAAGCCATTCTCCAATTGATAAATGGTCAAAGGATATGAACAGACAATTTTCAGATCATGAAATTAAAACTATTTCCACTCATATGAAAGAGTGTTCCAAATCACTATTGATCAGAGAAATGCAAATTAAGACAACTCTGAGGTATCATTACACACCTGTCAGATTGGCTAAGATGACAGGAACAAATAACGATGAATGTTAGAGGGGATGTGGGAAAACTGGGACACTGATGCATTGTTGGTGGAGTTGTGAAAGAATCCAACCATTCTGGAGAGCAATCTGGAATTATGCCCAAAAAGTTATCAAAATGTGCATACCCTTTGAACCAGCCATACTACTACTGGGCTTATACCCCAAGGAACTACTAGAGAAGGGAAAGGGTCCTGTATGTGCCAAAATGTTTGTGGCAGCCCTTTTTGTAGTGGTTAGAAGCTGGAAGATGAATGGATGTCCATCAATTGGAGAATGGTTGGGTAAATTATGGTATATGAATGTTATGGAATATTATTGTTCTGTAAGAAATGACCAACAGGAGAAATACAGAGAGGCTTGGAGAGACTTACATCAACTGATGCTGAGTGAAACGAGCAGAACCAGAAGATCATTATACACTTCAACAATGATACTGTACGAGGATGTATGCTGATGGAAGTGGATATCTTCAACATAGAGAAGAGCTAATCCAATAACAATTGATTAATGATGGACAGAATCAGCTGCATCCAGAAAAGGAACACTGGGAAATGAGTGTAAACTGTTATTTTTACCTTCTGAATCCAATTCTTCCTGTGCAACAAGGAATTCGGTTCTACACACATATATTGTATCTAGAATATACTGTAATATATTTAACATGTATAAGACTGCCTGCCATCTGGGGGAGGGGGTTGGGGGAGGAAGGGAAAAAATCTGAATAGAAGTAAGTGCAAGGGATAATGTTGTAAAAAATTACCCATGCATATGTACTGTCAAAAAAAAAAGTTATAATTATAAAATTAAATTAAATTGAAAAATAAATAAATAAAAAATTAAAAAATTAAAAAAAAAAAAAAGATAAAGGAGGTTTATTATGGGGTTTGGAAGTAAGGTTAAAGTCTAGTTAGTAAAAGGTGAAGGTGGAGATAAAAGGGCACCAGAAATAGGATTCTAGTGGGCAGAGATCCTTGGCAGCCAGGGATAAGGCTGCCATATTAGGAACCCCTGCCCAGAGAGAGCTCCAGTTTGACTCTTTTATAATGAGAGATTTAACTAAAAGGGCCTGTTGGAGTGTCCCAAGTTGCCTCAGATCTGATGGATCTGCCATTCATCATCAGATCTCCCATTGGAATTCAAAGGGGTGCTTTTGACAGGATTTGTGAATCAAAAAGTCCTAGCTTCTTGAATTGATAATGCATAACTAGGAGGGGTTGGGAATCAGAAAGAAATAAATCAATCTGAAAGGATTAGTTTCTTAAAGTCTAGTCTCCTATTCATATGTGGAATTACTTATATGTATTAATTATATGTGGGGGAGGGAGGACAAGCTTATACTTGTCCTATATACAGTTTTCTGAAACAAAGGTGGCAAATAAGGCCATTTAAGGAAGTTTTCTGAAAAATGGTGGCAAAATTCTATTTATTCCTGTCAACATGTCTTAACAATTTGCCTAGTATTATATTATAGCCTAAGAATTTATTCTATTTAGAAATGTTACTTAATATAAACAAGAGGAATTTGATTCATTAGTAATAGAAATTGTTACTAATCATTTGCCAAGTTTTCTCTTCAACAAGCACTGTATCCCAACTCATCCCACAGATCATTGTGAAGTCAGTGGTCACACCTTGAAGACTAATTGTGACAAAGAAAGGTGAGAGAGGTTTTATACCCAGATGCTTTTCTGTTTGTTTCAGTCTCCAGTCAACAGTCACACAACACATAGCTCTAAACTGGCTCTAGGCAGGAAGTCAAGGGGCCCTCCCCTCAGGTGAGTACTTGTATGTTTTTTAAATTTTTAATTTAAGCTTTTTATTTTCAAAACATAGGGATAATTTTCAAAGTTCACTCTTGTAAAACTTTGTATTCCAAATTTTTTCCCTCACCTAGACAGCAGTACTTGTATCTTTTGTAGAGGTCACCAGTGACTTCTACAAGAGAGACAATCTTCTGTGTATTGGAGTTAAATTGTGTTAATACACATTTGCTGGCCTATCTCCAGTCAACAAGTTAACTGCCTACTAAGCCCAGGGCTGACAAATAATTCCTTTGACATTAGGTTATGGCTTATGTCTACCTTATGCTTTCTTTTGCTGTGCTATTGATGGGGGTTGAGGCCCCTTTAATATTCCTTTTCTGACCCCCAACCCCCATGGCTGACCTTTGATTTACAAATCTTGGTCATCTGGCTTTCCCAGTCCCCACCAGATCTGAGCTAACTTGGGTTTTCCCAGCCTCTACTATCTGCTCAGGTTTCTCCAACCCCCACAAACAGCTTCTTCCTTATCTAAAAACCCATTGAATTCTATTCAATGCTAACCCTGACCTAAACCAGCCAAGAGCCTGGGACTCCAGCCACCTTCAAGATTATAAAAAGGGAACTCTGGAGCCCAGTCTCTTTGCAACAACACTTCCCCAAACATGGTATCCTTCCAGCCATGTAAGGTTCCTGGCAACCTTGCCTGGCAACCACCTCTGGTACATCTTTCTACCTTACCTTTACTTCCAAACTCCTACAATAAACCTTTTTTAATCAATCTAGGTTTTCGGGCCTGTAAATTCCTTTACAGGGGACTCTATGCCGTCACTGGACTATCCTTACTCCGACCCAAAAGGGGTTTCCCCTTTCCTAACTCTCATCACTATCATAAATTTTGTATTGTTTTTGCCACATACTTTCAAATAGGCTTAAGCTCTCCAAGGGCATGGATAATGTTCCCTTCATCCTGACAGTCTAGCCCAAGAAGCAGATAAGGTTTTGTAGAATTATTGGCTACAGATCCCAGGTTATAAACTGGAGGTTACCTGGGGAGGTCCCACTAAATCTAGAATTTCCATAGTTCCTTAAATGGCCTTATTAAAGCCATTTGCCTTAGTAAGCAAAAAGTAAGAAGGGAATCAACAAGAACTAATTAGGTACCTCTCTGTATGAAACACTGCTAGGGATACATGTATTTTTTTGAACTTGATTTCATGGATTGTTTCTCTCTAGGCTTTTTAGCTTGTTCGTCAGAATGTCTCTAGAGGCCAGAACTGTCAAAACAAAAAGAGCTGAGGTGAGTTTTCTACCCAGAAGGGTAATAGGATATCAATAACTTCTAATCTAAAACTTTTTTTTTCAATTTAACACAGAGGGATTGTAATAGATGTTTTCCTACATGTCATTGCATCAGTTAATCTTCTGTAACAGAGAATCTAACCAGAATTCAAGGCTTTTATTTTTTTCTTTACTAAATTATTTATTCTTGATAAAAGAATGTGGGAAGGGCCCACTGTTTATTTGGGATGCCTGATTTTGTTTTGAACCCCCAAGTTAACCAGTATTAGACTGTCGAATGAAGATGACTACCTCCTTTCTTTCTGCCCACTTTCTATTAAATCTTTTCATTTGCATTACAATGATAGAATTCAAGAGAAGAAATGCTACAAGAGATGCTTACAGGAGACCACCCAGACCCAGGATCATCCAAGATGCAGGAACCATATTCTCCCATTTTGAGTCACCAGAAACAACCAAACATTTTTACAGGCTAAGAAAAAGGTTTGTTGTAATTGTCCCTAGTATGTAACATTGCTACACATATCCACCACTCTCAGGCTGATGGTAAGAGTTCATTCAGGTAGAATGTTTCCACTGACCTTATTAATACTGACCCCCCAAAAAAACCCAAAACACCCGTTTCTGCTCTCCCATCTTCTCATTATTTTTCTTTTCCTGCTTGTATTAATGGCACCAATCCCTTCTGTTCTTGATCCTGACTTTTCCTCTATAATTTAGTGCCTACTGGGGGGATATGTATGGTATATTACAAACCTCATGCTTGGGGCAAAAGCTGATTGCCTTCAGGAGTCAGGAAGGAATTTTTCCCACCATCTACACAAAATTGGCCTAAAGTGTGATGGAGGTTTTTCGTCTTCCTCCAGAGCATCAGGAACCAGCTTTTAGCTGGAATTCTGTTTAGATATTCGTTGTGCAAAACTCTGTCCCTTAAAAAGAAATTATTACTACTAGGGAATGTTGGAGGCCCTTATACAAAGATCCTATATGAACACAAGGGTATTCCTCATATTTTTTCCCTCAAGTTGATTTGATCTTGGGTGACAAATTGTCAATTTGTCAATGGGAATTGTATGACAAACTTTTTCAAGAAAATTCCTGAAACTGAATTGAAATAAATTAGTCCTAAGAGTTGAATATCTACCATATTTGGAATATGATCAGGAAGATAGCAAAGATGCACAATCACTGTGTAAACAGAATTGGGGAATAAATTATCAACTAAATAAAATTGTTACAAAAACATTTCTGGTGTCTGAATTTTTATTTCTAGTTTTTGGAATTTGTGGTTTGAAAGGCAGCCAAGGGATGGTGAATCCACACCATCTATTTACATTTATCCCTAGAAACAACCTCTTAATGATGCTATGAACAGTAGTTTTCATGTCACACCTGGCTATTTCATGCCAAAGTGACCTTAACTTGAATTATATAAGACAAAACACCAAAGTAAGCAAAGTTACCTTAGTTCGGAAGGTATTGTTTTGCTTAAAAAGATCCAAGTTAGAAGTACTTTCTGCCTAGGACTTCAGTCTTTCTGCAGCTAATACCATACATTAATGACCCCCATGCCTTATCTTTTTGCACCCAAGAGACATTTTTTTAAAGATTATGAACAAAAGTTTTAACTGGGGGAAATGTGGGGCTCAGAAGGGGCAGGGCTTTGCTATAGACGGGATGAATTTGGGGAAGGCACAAGTACAGGGAATGGATGACACACAGTTTAAGTACCTAGAAGACACCTGGAAGACAGCTCCTATAGAACCAAAGCATCAATGTCTTGTTGAAAATAACACATTTTCAGGTGGATTGCTAAGTGCACCAGAGTCCCCTATCTTGTCTTCTGACATGACATAGGATATAAGAGTGTACTCTTTTCCTTAGATATGTTCAATTAAGATATAAAATTTCTCTGCTGGGTGTCATCTATATTTGCAAGATAATGTACAAATTTTATTCTGGCCTTTTACCACTGTCTTCAGTGACATCTTTTAGCAAGACTGAACCAAGTCTGGAACTCACTCCTCCATATACTATATATAGCATTGGGACCCTTCCCATTGAACAGTGAGAACTCCTCCCAGATTTTCCATTTGAGGAAGGGGCCCCTCATCTTCCACTTGGCTACAAGTCTTCACACTATCCCGAGTCAGGTACCCCTTTCATCCCAGGTCACTTTTTCAGTTAATTTTTGTGTTGTTTCCTATTCCTGAAAAAGTTCAGCCAGAGGAATGATCATAGTTTTTTGTAACACAGGAAAATAGAGTAAAATTACCATACCTTGATATGTGTAGTGTAAATTTAAACTGCTGGATTTAATCCTACATCTCAAGATGTACATAATTTGAGAGTTGAAAATGGATTTTCAGTGGGCCACCTCACCTAAATATATATAGGTGAGTATGTATATACAGATATATACCAATATTTATATATACTAGATACAGGTTCATATTCACACACACTTTCCAAGCCATTTCTCTAATAATGAAACCATCTAGATTACTATAAGACTTCCTTTCTACATATGAAACTTTTTCAATTCTTCAAAAGAATAAAAAATTGCCATTTAGGAAATTTCTTACATGTTCTAAAATAAACATTAGCTTAGTTGTCCTGAACTTCTTTAAACTTCTTTGTCTGGCATTCAAAGTCTTCTATTAGTTTCTCTTTAATATACCATCAGAAAAGCCCAATTTCCAATTATTCCCTTACACACATGTCCCTGAACCCTCCTCTTAATCACATTTGTTTCTTACCTCACACAAATTCACTCTTTGTTGCCAGCTTTGTATGCTTTTGTGAATGCTTTCTTCTTCTGGAATTTATCTTTGAGCATCCCCTCTAAACTCATTTTAAGAATTCATCTCAGAGAAAAAAATCTAGCCCACTAATTATTTATCCCATATCCCTTCAGAACAAATAGCTTCTTTGATGGAATGTATACTTGTGTATACAAAAATGCAAGTTCCATGCATATGTCTGTGTGTTGATGTTTTAAAAACTTTTTCTCCCCATTGTAAACAAATTACTTAACTTGAGGGAAAGCTTTAGCCATAGTTCCTTTTTCTCTTAAATAATGGTCAGTCTCTTGCTAGTTTTCTACCAAGAATGATAGTGTGTTTTGTGGACACCTCCCATTTGAGTTACCTATGTGCCAATAATTGTGTTATACAAATGCAGAGCAATGTTATGTGTATTTGCAAGAATTTAGAAAATGGTCAAGGTTCTAAAACAGTAAAAAAAAAGTCAAAGAAAATTAATTTGAAATGGTAATCTTTTAATTCATCAGAGTTTCACTGTTTTCATTGTTATCCTCTCCCCAAACCCCAAAGGGAAATCAGATTTTGTAAAATCAGTGGTGGTTTTAATTTTTTAATTTTCATACACTGCTACCTGAAATAGCAACCAGTTAATATGGCATACAACACACACAATCCAGTGCCAAAAACTGTGATGTATTATTATACACTGTTTTCAACAAAAGGAAAAAAAGTACGGTTGAGCAATTCAATGTTTAAGAACATTAGTTGATAATTGCACCACCAAAATTTTCTGTGTGTACTATGTGGCATTCAATTGGCTGTATAATGCTTTCACAACTCAAAAACATTTGAGATCTTGGAACAGAAAGTAGGATTTTATATGAGATGAAAAGGGAAATCTTATCAAAGTTTATAAAGAGAAATATTTCTTGACGGGGGAAAAACCGCATGGGTATATAAATAATAAAATCATCCATCCATTCATTTAGGGTTATGTAATTTTTAATTACTAATTTCTGATCTCTAAAAGTAAAATGCATATACTGTTTTTGCTAGAGGGAAGCAGTGTATGGCTGTTAATGGAAACCAAGAAACATTGGCCAATAGTTTTTTCCCCTCCCAGACCTTTAGGTCCACCCACAAAACTCTTGATTTCTGTTTGTCTGGAAAAGTAAAGAAAATGCTTTCAAGTATTCAGTTCCTATCAAAAACTGGTATCAAAAGTAATAAAGGACCTAATTTCTTCATAATTTCACTTTTCAAAAAAATAACTTAAGAGAAGCAAGAGGTCCCAGCCCTTTACTTTATAATAAATACTATAGAACAACTATAGTTTCTTAAAACACCGTGGAGAAGAGTCTGTGTTTAGCACCTCAATCATTGTTCTTAATGTTGGAAATGTCTCTGATACTGATGGAAGACTCTTGTAAGAAGGAGAAATACTGAAAAAGGAAAAAAATAAAGACAACATGATTTACCTAAAAGAACAAGATTCTTATTCTTTGTATTCATACATTTCCTAACACACATAAACTGGTAAGGAGAAAGTTTAGAGAAAATAGCTTTGCTTTGCTCAAAAGATAACAAAAATAATCAGATTTTTTTTTTAAAAGCAGCTTGTATGTTTAAGGGCACTGTGTCAAAATTACAAAGACAAAATCAAAATAGTACCTACTCTGAGTTTACATTTTGTTGGGGGTAAGAGAAGCATAAAAAGAAGTGGAGAATAGCATCCATTAAAAAAACAAATATGTATACAACATAATTTATGGAATAGGATGAAGGGGATTGAAAGGTTTTTTTCTGCAAGAGATGTTATTTGAATTGAGCCTTGCAAAGGTTCAGCTAATTAGTTGGGTTGGGAGTTTTTCTAATAAAAAAATAAAAAAATTGAACCTTTTTTCTTCCTTTGTAAAGTGAATAATAGCTCTTCTTTGAAATGTTATTCTAAAGGTTTTAAAGGTGGTTCAAAATTACGTGATAAAAGAAAATCTAACCTCTAAAGCATAGGACAAAGCATGATCATTTCAAGTGTTGACTGCTGAATTAAATATAACAGATTCAGAGGAGCATATATCTGGGAGGCTAATAATTTATTTTTTAAATGAGGAAAATGAAGGCCCATCAAGGCAAGTAACTTGTTAGTCACACAATCATCCAAAGTGGGATTTGACTCCAGGACCTCTAACATCAGAACCCGGGAACTTTCCAATATTAATAATCTTTAAACTTTAGAACTGACTTTAAAATTCCTCAGCAATTATAAAGATGGCTGTCTGTCAAATGGATTTGAAAGCAAAATGGATAGATGGAACCTTAAGGGGGGAAAGGAGAAAAAAACAAGGGAGTTCAGATAGCATAATCTACTCCCTTCTCTGAAGCTTAAAGCATGTCTTACTTTGATTTAACCTAGGACTCATTTTTAACCCTCTTTGAGGTTTCTGAAAACAAAAGCCAGGAAACAATACAAAAGCTGCAATTCCCTTCCCACACCACTTATAGCAGAGTCACTGGCCTTTTTGTAATTCATTATTAAATAACACTTCTCAAAATTGAAAATATGGAAAAGGACTAAGATATTTTCTTCTCATTAAAAATTATGAAAATTGTTTGAACTTCAACAATTTAATACAGGATAATAGTACCAAAGATTTTAGTGATTTTTCTAATGAGGTGGAAATAAAGATCTGATTTATTTTTTAAATAAGTTAGAAAAAAGATTTTTGGGGGGATAAATTTTGCTTTCAACAGTTAACCCCATTTTAAAAAATCCATTCTATTTCAACATAGATGTGTCCACTATATCTAGGGAAAAAAATAAAAATTTAAAACATGAATATAACTCATTGGTCAATAATGACTCATCATAAATATTGATCCTGGGGATCTAGGGGGATCTAGGGAGATGTAGGGGTTGACTTGCTGTGCCTGGTCTATAGCAATTTTCAGCCTTCCCCAAAATATTTACCTTTGCAAGCTCATCCAGCTTTTGGCTATTTTGCTAAAGGCCTCTGACCCAGGAGCTGTCATGGCTTCAAAGTCAACTAGCTGGAGTAGGGGGGAAAAAATGGAACTTTAGTTTATGCGGTTTAGTACTAAAGAATAAAATAGCTTGAAAGCATGATATACCTTGAAATAGAATTAACAAACTGAAATTTAACATACAATTGACCAACTTTCTATTACAAATCCCAACATACCTTTCCTTTGGGAATTTTTCCGGCTACTTCCTTCCCACTTGCCATCAATGCTCCCACAATCACAGAATAAGCTATTACACTATGTGAACAAAAAAGCAACAATGATCAAATTCTATGTTGCCAGTACGACCTTCCTGTTCACTATACAGCTACTGACTTAAATTATGAGCTAAACCATATTTACAACAGTATTTTGGATGCTAAGAATGAAATTTACAGGAAGAGTTTTAAAGCAAGAAAGGCCTTTAAGAAATCATTTAAGTCATCACTATATATTCATATGTATATAAATTCAATCAGTTTATTTTAAACTTTAGTATTAAAGACTAATGAAAATCAAATATTTGACACCAATTTTAAGCTTTATGGAACAATACTGAAGCATATCTTTAGTCTTACTTCCACTTTAATTACAATCAAATAAGAAAAAACTTAGTCACTATATCTAAGTTTAATATTAATGTGATTATTAATGGTCAAATAGATCTTTGATCTCATTGGTGTGGATGTTCCTCCAACAATCTAGATCAAAACCCATCCATGTTTTCCAGTCCTCTGCATTGACGCAAATTTATTGATCCTTTTGGATTTAAGAAAAGCATCCTTCACAACCATGCTGTGAGATATTTTCCTCGGTAAATAAGGAAACTTGAAATTCTTGCAGTCACATGGCTTTCCCCGGTTCACATAGCTGGGGAGTATCACTGCTGGATCTGAATCCAGAACTCCTGATTTCTAGACTCTACTATGGATTAATGGTTAGAGAACCCTTGGCACTGGAACCAGGTTCAAATCTTGCATCTGACTGGCTGTGTGACCTTGAGTGTAATACAGCCACGTAACCTCTTGGTGTGATCCAGGCAACTTTCTAAGACTGTAAATTGCAAAGAAAGCCAACATCCTTGGTAGTTTCCACATCAGAGAGTGGCCAGTAAAATCACAAGTCCTATTCCTATGTCTATGTTCCATTCCAATATCTTCTCATGGAACACAAGTAACCCTGGATTTCCAAAGGTTTTTATGTGTGCATAGACTTGACCTATACAGTGCATACATAGGCTTGTTACCTATACATTGATGTATTTAAAAAAAAAAAATCTCGAGCTTTAAAACTTTGATTACAACATTCTAAGAGAGTTGAAAGCTGAATTTGGTCTCAGCATATGATAGCCAGACCAATGTGAAAACTAACTTTGTTATAAAAGCTTCATTACTTCATTATTTTATTTTTTAAAGACTGTTTCCCTATCTTTTGCCTAAGCTGGAAGTTGAAAGGATTCTCCATTCACAAGCCTGACTTTCTCTACTAAACCTACTGGCTCAAGAGCCAAAATAATCTGCTTTGTTTCTAACCTGGGTTGGTTAGGGAAAGTTCTTTGCTCAGGAGCTGACTGAATTAATGTGGAACTTGATGTAGATGTTAATCAGAATAGCCCAGCTCAAAACTCTCAAGCTCAAAAGCTCCAAAAGTCCAGCCTAAATGGAAATTACAAGCATGAGATACTAATGCCTCGCAAAAGTTTCCTTCTTGGAAAGATACCTGGATGCTTTAGATCTGTACTTTCTCCATATAATGAAATATCTATCTATATATATAGATAGATAGTACAAGAGAAGCAGTAAATATATGAATAAAATAAATAAAAGGTAGTATGTGCCAGGGCTAAAAACTAAATGTCCTGAAGGATCCAATCACCAAGAAAAGAAGAAAAGAAGATTTAGCTACTTAAACATTATCAAAATTAGTCTGACTGTTTATATTGCTATGGAAATTAGCTTTATCCCCCTGGCACTAATGATTCAAATCTCCCATAAATAATAGTTCACAAATTTCCTTTTCAGAAAATTGAAGGTGGGGAACTCATTTTTAGAATTCTTTCTTTGGTATTAGCAGATCCGAAGCTTACTAATCTTTAAGCAATTGTACGAATACCATTTAAAAAAAAAATGGAATTTTCTAATATGGTGTTTTATAAATATAATTTTAGGGGACAGCTAGGTGGTGCAGTGGATAGAGCACCAGCCTTGAATTCAGGAGGACCGGAGTTTAAATCTGGTCTCAGACTTAACTTCCTAGTATTAAGTGTCCTAACACTTGACCGCAATTCACTTAACTCCAACTTCAGGGGGAAAAAAAAAAAGTATATATATATGTATACATATATATAATTTTAGTCTTGTTTCATATGGGACATTACTGCTAGCTAATATTTTATTTTCTCAATATTTAATTTTCTACTTATATTCTAAGAGTTTCTTAAATTTTTTTTCTATTCATGACCCTGTTTTTCCAAAACATTTTTATATAATCGGAGATATATAGGTATATAAAACAAATTTACAGTAGATAACAAATTATAATTTCAAGACCCTAACATTCAGTTATGAGAACTCATATGAGGTTGCGACCAATTTAAGAAGCTGAATTCTAAGGCAGTCCATATAAAGAGCACATTTTATATGATTAAGAATACTACTGACCTGGATCCTCTGGAGAGTGGCATTAAGTTATAGAAGTAGTAAACTAAGGATAAAATTAGATTGCAGACAGCATCAGCCTCCTGGGAAGTAAAACAGAAACCCATGAACATCAAATATTGGGCTGTAAAATAATTAATCTCAAAGGTGACAAGACACACAGGATATGTGTCTATGAAGAAAAAAAATCCCTACATGGAATGAAACTCTCCAACTTTGTAGTTTATCATATCCTTAGTAAGTTCTAATATGTAGTCTATACTAAATTCTGTCTTATTTCCTTCTCCTTTTTCATAAAATTTTCATTTTTGCATACCTGCAAACCAATAGCTAGCTACATTTTAAAGAAGTTTAATGTGAAAATCAGATAAGTTTTAAGTCTTTTACTAATATTATCTCATAAATCCTCATGACATATACAAACTAATAAACTGATGTCAGAGGGAGGAAGTTATTTTTTTGGGGATCACAAAGCAAATCAATGTTGAATCTGAATTAAAATCTAGACTAGGCAAACAATCAAATCCTAAAATTAATAAAATTAGGAAAGATCTGAAATATACAACGCACAGATAACCTGAAGTGCACTCTTATTACAGTTTAGAAAGTAAAAAAACATGGACGTGGCTCTTTTCAACAGCAAGGTGACTGAGGGCCAGTTCCAATGGTCTTGTGATAAAGAAAGCCATCTGTATCCAGAAAGAGGTCTATGGGGGATGAGTGTGGATCACAACATAGTATTTTCACCTTTTTTATTGTTTGCTTTCTCATTTTTCCCTTTTTGATGTGATTTTTCTTGTGCAGCATGATCATTGTGGAAATATGTATAGAAGAATTGCATATATTTAAAATATTGGATTACTTTCCATCTAGGGGAGGGAGTGGAGCGGAAAGGAAAGAAAAAAATTTGGAACAAAAGGTTTTGCAAAGACGAATGCTTAAAATTATCTATGTATATGTTTTGAAAATACAAAGCTTTACTCAAAAATCAAAAACAAAATATGTCAGTTAATTTAAAAAGTAGAATTTTACATAAGTAACTATTATGAATCAATTTGTAATCATTCATAGAAATCATGAAAGAAGAAAAACGACAGGGGAAGATCTTGCTCATGCCATTTTTATTATAGAGCAATTTCTCAAATAATTTATCAAGCCATATCAAAATTATATCGTACTACAGTACCTTGCTTAAGTTGTATCGTCCTACTCCTAAATATAGGAAATCAATCATTTTGCCTCCTTTAACTGAAACTGCTAAATTCTAGATTTTTAGTTTTATGTGTATGTTTAAAGAGTAGTGTCAGAAAAGGAATGTAGATATTACATTAAATAATTCAAGATGATTATATGGATAGTATATGTTTTCATAGGAAAAAGAACGTTAGCAGAAACATAAAAGATTCATATTAAAGAATTAATTTCATTTGAGAATAAGTAGAAATAATAACCTACCCCAAGTTCTGATGACAGAATTAAGACTTTTCCTTTAGCTGTGAGATCTTTATATAGTGCATCTATTTCGGCATGATATAACTGTGTTCTTTCTTCTGTGGTTTGGGTTTCCACAGAAAATAATATATTGCCAACTCTGGAAGCATAAGAATGAACGAACAGAAATGTCATGGGTCATATAACTCATTTAGAGATCCAAATACTGAGGGTAAGAAGAAAAGCAAAACTCAGGAATTTTTTTTTTAATGTGGCCAGAAGACAATTAACTAAATATCTGCCAATCTTATCTTTCACTGCATTTAGTACCTACACTGGTTATATCTTCTAAGCATTTAGACTAACAAAAGAGAAAACAGTTCTACATCTTAAAGGTTGACTTAGAGCTGCCAAAGCCACAATTATAGATGAGAAAGTTACAGGTTCTGAAAAATCAGCCAATCAATAGTTAACAGGCATAATAACACTTATCACTTACTTAATAGTAAAAGCAAGGTAATAGTTTCTAGACCTTTGAGGAAATTTGCACATCTAGAACATCTAGTACAATACAACAGTCTTGATCCCAATGTAAGGAAACTAATTCTGGAAATCTCTTATAGTTTACTCAAAGGAATTTAAATATTTTAGGCTACATTAAGTACTGTGCACTAAAAACTTCTAAATATAATGATAGTATTCTATAAGGTAGCTTTAGATAGGTTATTTATATATAAAGAGCAATTTTATTCAAAGAGAACAAGCAAACTGATTCAATATATATCCTTTAAACAATGTACAAGAGATGAAGACACTAGGCTATAAAAAGGCAAATTATTTTAAAACCTTAGATAAGACCCTTCCCCCATAGCCTGGTTCTTAAAATGATTTAACAATTACAAATTAAACACAAAGGAAAGTGGTATCTATAAATAAATATTTGTGAAAATGTTTATTAATAATAAATGCAAATGAAAACAACTTTGAGGCATCAATTCACAAAATTGCAAAATATGCACATTTGTACATTACTGATAAAATTAAAAACTAGTATAATATAATCTTTTTCCAAAAAAGAATCATAAAACCCATTACTCCCAGAAATCCCAATACTGGACATACATACAAAGAACAAAATTTAACAGAAAAGTGTAATCCTTATAAAGACATAGTGCTCAAAGGCGAAAAAGATCTTAAGAGTTCTTAAAAATAGTCTCATCTTACAGAGAAGGGAAATGAAGGTGCCAGAGAGAGAATTGCTCAGTTACTCAAATAGCCAAGTCAGATTGTGAACCTAGGTTTTCTGGCTACAAATGTTTATATTGTAAACAATATATATTATTAGTAAATACACTGCTCTTTCCTTTATATCATACACTTTATTTATAGCCAAGCTATTTATAGGTAAGCCAAAAAAAAAATTATCCTACATATCCAAAAGTTAGAGAATGAACAACAAAATAGTAACCAATACAGGTGAAGTAAATTTGCTCTTAAGGATAATGAGAGACAGTACAGTGCAGAGCAGAACTGGAATCAAGTCAGGAATAATAGCAGATATTCATAAACAGTAATTTAAAGTTTACAACGTACTTTATATACATTGTCATGTTTGAACTTCTGACTCTTATGGTTGTGACACTTAACTTCTCAATGCCCCAGATATCAATGAGGCTATTGTATGTAGATCACATACTTATCAGAATGAGTGAAGGGAGTTTCTCATTAAGAGTTCCCTATATATAGAAATGTAATCTTATCTTCCCTCCCCCAAAGTAAAAATCAAGAAAATAATAAGAAATTAAATAAGACATGAAATGAAAAAAAAAAAAAAAGAGAGAAATAAATCATCTGGAATAATATTGCTGATACAGCCATGTGAATATATATAAAGAGACAATCAAAGACATTATTAGGAACAACTGGTATGGAGAGAATTAATCATTGCTCTGAGCTTCAGTGTTGCCATCTGTGGGATTTCAGAGAGATGATATGATACTAATAAAAATTCCTGAAGGGACAGGATTAAAGAGAAAAATCTTTTTCTTTTTAGAAATCTTATGTGTGTGTGTGTGTGTGTGTGTGTGTGTGTGTGTGTGTGTGTGTGTGTGTGTATGTATAAGTTTTTAAAATTATCTCTGATACAATTCTAGAATGGGATTAATATTAGCTGATGGTTTGTAAGGATTTAGAACACCTGACTATTACAAGGTACTAAATACAAGTCATATAAGACATCCCATTTTCTGACATAGCTACTACACTGCTTAAGAGAATACTAAAGAAGTAGTTTAACTGAACCTCAGCAAGGACAAAAATCTCTTAATGATTAACTCTGGGGACAGGATGGATGAGCAGGGACTAGATGATAGTAGTTGTATCAAATTATAACCAGTTGAATAAATAAAGAGTACTGGCTAAAGAAATTATGATGATGACTTGGTTATGTTTAAAAGACCTTATTCATGCTTATCAAATCCTCTGGCTGACATCTTTTTTGAACATGTCCTAGCTCTCTAATTAGACAGGGCCTCTCAACTGTTTCATGTATTACTGAATTTGCAGTTTCTACTCTAACAGATACTTAATAAATGCTGATGGTGACAATGATGTTTGTTTATCCAGCCTAGTAAGGACATTGTTGAGCCATGTAATGCATACCAACACTGCTTCCTTCATCTGTTTTATGAAGACTTTCCCCAACATTCTTTGAACTTCATTGTAAAGGAACTTCATCCCCTAAAGATCCATTTGTTGAGGAATCTCAGTGTTTATTTAGGGATCCTATACACACATGCCAAAACATTTCCTAAAGTGATATATATATATATATATATATACACACACACTTATGTGTCACACTATGGAAGCAAAGATCTATAGCTAACTAGTTCATGATTTCATGATGCTTCATGTCTCTCCTGGTCCTGGCTCTGGCTCTGACTTGACTTCAAAACCATACCTCTGTGGCCGGAACTTACATAGCCGGGCACTTCTTTGACTTGGCAAATCCAATCACTAACTAGGGACTTCTCAACTTGGAATATCTCTCAATAATTCCAATGATGAGTTCCTCCTGGAGCTTCCATGATCTGGAGATGGCCCAGACTTTTCCCAGACCTATTCCTGGTTTCTGAACTTCAAAAATCATGTCCCATGTCAGGCCTTCATTAGTCAACCTTCCTCACTTTTTAGTTCCCTATTATATATCATATTTTCCCCCTTAGAACATAAGCTCTTGGAAGGGAAAGGGACTGTCTTTTTGCTTTTATTGTATCCCTAGTACTTGGCACATAATAAACACTTAACATATGTTCATTTCCTCCTTCATGCCATATAAAGGAAAAATCATAATTATTGAGTGAGACCAACTGGGTTTTGTCATTTAACCAACTGAACAAAATTGGTTTTAGAGTCGCCTAAAATATGATTAAATAAAAAACAGTAAGAACAGAAATTCTGTACTTCATTTCCCACTCTTTATTTTACCCTCTTAATTTCCATGTTCCATTCCAAATCATTTGCCAATTACTTCTTCTGGTGCAAATTTGATTATGCTTGATTTTGAACTTTAAGTTATTATGCCCATTTCAAATGAGATTTGAGTTTACAGTTCTGCCAGTCAATGCCTGTGAAGCTCTGTTTAATCTTTCCTCCCTTCCCTAATCACAGGCTGACACAATTCTTCCCAACTGTCATAATCACTCCATATCTTAAAAACAATTATTGAGACAGTTTCCTATAGGATCAATGATCCAATAGGAGTTTTCTAAGATATAGAAAAAAAATGTATTTTCTAGAACAGCTATACATATTTAAAATATGGAAAACTGGTGGGTTTGGGCTTGCAGCATCTACTACACCAAATTAAATCTTTAGACATCCCAAATCAACAGCCCCCCAAAAAGTCAAGGGTTCTGGCTATGAATCAGGTCTTGATGTCTTTCATTCTAATATGAATGAAGGAGGTTACCTCTGTATACTATTCCTTATGATAAATTTCTATTTAAATAGCACATATATATATATTCTCAGCACACACACACACACACACACACACACACACACACACACACACACACGATACATGGTCATATTTTATACTCACACTTTTTAAAGCATACATACTTGTCTCCTGTTATAGTAATTGTGAATCCATCATATTCCTTCCCTTGATCTTTGAGGCTGGGAACTTTAGTATTCACAGTGAACCCATCTCTTGTTTTACTGTTAAACTGCTTTCAGGAAGAAAAAAGAACAATATTATTAGTCTGAAACTTCATAGTTGGCCCTACCTCAGCTTAGTACATGTTTTTATATGGCTATTTTAAACAGGGTCAATCTGATGCAATAGATGAATTGTTGTCTACCAATACCAAACAGTTCCTGGCAAGTGGTATCTCTTGCTTGGCGTAATAGAAAAGGCTCAGGATTAGGGATCAGGAAATGGACTATAGTTCCTACTCTACAATATAGTTTAAAACTTCTCTAAGTCTCAGCTTTCTAAGAGCAGTAAGTGGCACAGTGGAGAGTGCTGGGTCTGTAGTTAGAAAGGCCTGAATTCAAATCCAGCCTCAGACACGTACTAGATGAGTTACCCTGAGCATAAAATAACACTTAACCTCTGTCTGCCTCAGTTTACTCAACTGTGAAATGGAGATCATAATAGCAGCTTCCTTGAAGGGCTGTTATGAGGATCAAATGAGAAAAAAAAATACATAAAATGGCATTATCATATACACCTCTCTTAAGGACTGTTGTGAGAATCAAATGAGAAAATATATAGATAGCATATCATAAGCATTTTAAGGGATATTCCCCCCGCCCCTCACCTCATATGTTAAATTAGAAGGCTAAAGATCCTTCCAAATATCAGATATCAGATAATTTTAGCTTGTTCCACATAACAAAACAGATTTATTCTAATGATCTAGGATTCTATAAATCCAACTTTTAGCTTATCCCTCTATATAGCCTGGTGAGGTGGGGTGGGGGAAGTAGCAGCTCATAGACTCATTTTTCTCCTATATGGTTTCTTTTTATGTCGACCCATATCCATGTTCCTTGAGAGATAATATTCATTCCTAAGATAAAGTCAGTATAGCACAGTAAAAAAGAGCAATAGATTCAGAGTTGGAGGATACAAGGTGAATTCCTAGTTCTGTCATTTATTACATCACTTTTAGTAAATTACTTAATCTTTCTAAGAATCAGTTTCATCATTTGTAAATATGAAAGGATTGAAGAAAATAGTTTCTAAAGTCCTTTTAGCCCTAAAATTATGACCCTGGCACACAAGAGATGCTTAATAAGGGTTATTGACTGGTTGATTAGCATGCAATCAGCCTATTTCAAAATAGAAAACACCTTGATGGATTATACACAGACCATGTGTAATCAATGCCCTGTCATCTTTGCAGTGGGGTTATTTTAACAAGAATGGGACTTGAAATGGGACTGAATTTCACTTTTTAGGCTGGGACATCCACATCATTATTTTGTATTCACTGCACAACAGACTGAGCATAAATTGTTATTAAGAATTTAATATCTGGGCTATTATGAAAAATAAGCTACCCTAATTTATGTCAAAGAACAAATGCCACAATCACTTTGTATGTGATGATCAGTGAGAGTGATAAGGCTAAAGAGCAGAGTCATTAAAATTTTTTTAAGATTATACTGCAATTTAAAACTGAAAATGTTGTCTGTCTATTCGTGCTTAAAATGCTAGTCTTCAATTTAAGTAAATATATGAAGGACTTCCTAAAATCATTTTTTTTTGTTATTTTAGTTATAGCTTTAAATCTTTTATAAAGCACTATACTTAACTATAAAATTAAAAACCCAATCAATTAGAAATCATTAATGCTCCTTGAGGGCACAGATGACCTCAATTTTATTTTTTTTGTAATGCTTATTAACAGTATAAAAATGCTAATAAGCATTAGCAAAATCTGCCTGAGAGAGCTCAATAGATGGCAGTAAAAACAATAAACCATCACATAAAAACAAGACAAGAAGATTTCATAGATGTTAAGGCAAATCTTACAGTGATAAATGATTATTTCAGATATCATTTTTTAAAATTTAATGTAATCAACATTTACTATTCAAAGGATTGAAAAATGAAAGTATTGCATTTGTCTCTTCTCCTCACAAAAGAGAAGTAGATTCAACCTCAGATGTTTCAAATTGCTGGCTTCCAAGGAAGTGAGAACATAGAAAGACACTAATGGAGTTAATTAAGAAGTTGCTTACTACAACCCTTTTATGGAATTTGGATAGAGAGAGCGCAACAGAATGAAGCAGAAACTCTCCATGCAAATCAGAGAACCAGTGAAGGCACCTGAAGGATAAGAAGCAAAGATCAAAAAGTCTTAAAATGGGCAACTAAAATAACAAAAGTAATAGTTTGATGCTGAAGCAGAAAGAAACATCTCACAACTATCCAACATAAAATATAAAATGAAATGAAAAAGGCTCAAGTGTATCTTCTAACTTCTGCTCCCACTGTAACTTCCTTAGTTTAGGTCCTTTATTACCTCTTGCCTGGACTATTGTAGAAGCCTCTTAACTGGTCTTCCAGTCTCCAGTCTAATCCTTCTCTAAATCCATTCTTCACACCGCTGACCAAGTAATCTTCCCAGCAACACTCCTCTGATCACATCAGGTTCTTTTAAAAAAATTATTTAAAACCTTCAGTAGCTTCCCATGACCTTTTCCCATAAAATGTCAACCCCTGATCCTTGAATTCTGTCTTCAATCTCTTTCCAAATCTTACTGATTTAGTTCATACTACTTCTCTTTCATATGCTTTTTGTTAATAGTCAAAATGTACTACTACCTGTACCACTTCCCATCTTTCATTCTCATTCTGCCCACTCTGATTTTCTGGGCTTTTGCTCACATTATCTACCATGCCTATAATAGACATCTTTCCCCCCCTCTCTCCACCCTAATATCTGTGTGCTGAAGCCCCACACTTCCTTCAAAGACAAATTAGGGGCTGCTTCCTCCACAGAACTTTCCCTAATATCTTCTGCCTTTGGCTGAACATAAATTCCCTTCACAAATTCATCAGAGTATGATGCTGAGCCCTTTGTGCTTTACTCTCCCTGGTCTCACATACATCTGTTTAAATATCATTTCTGGACTTTTAAACTGTGAATGTATTGAAAGAATTTGTCATATCTATCTGCAGTATCTTTGGTGCCCTGTATGTATTAGGCCCTTTAAACCTGATTCTTTTGTTGTACCAAGCCTTCTAAAACAAGCATATATTTACATTTCCAATGTTCTATTATTAAACACTTCATTTCACTTTTGGAAATTTTCTTTTTAAATTTAAATTGTCAAGTTAAGTATTTTTTAAAACACAAACACATTCATGATTCCTTTGTATTGGAAGCCAGACACAGAATGTTGACAACTATTCCATTCCCATAGGATGCTACCACTTCATAGTCCAATTGACGCTAACACTAGCAAATAGATGTGAACAAAATAAGCAGTAATAGGAACCTTTGTTTTAAATAGTAACCAGACTGACTGAAAGGCTCTCTATATCTTTATCGAATTTGCCTTTTGCTTTTAAAATAAAGACATTCACAAAAATATCTGCTTTCTTTTAAAGTCTCTTCCTGTTTAAAGATGTTCCTTCTCATAATAAAGGTATCTCAAGATATTTCAAAGGCAAAGAGTTTTCATATGGAAAATCTAAGTGACTAAAATGTTTCATGTAAACCAACTATAAAGACCATAATTAAGTATAAGGAATTCAGGAGTTTTATAATATTAAATAATAGTTTGAAAGCGTAAATAGTATCTTTTATTCAGAAATTTACACTTTCAATACAATTTTTACATACATTAATCATTAGATACTCATCAATAATCATAACAGATAGATATAATTTAACAGATTAAAAAAAGTGAAGCTCAGAAAAGTTAATATGACTTTTTCAAAGTTAAGTGGTTTATCAACTAATTAAATACCAATCTAAGACTAGAACTCTAGTTTCAGGACTCTTAGTCTAGAAGTCTTCATTATGCTATTTGACTTACTCATTCAACCAATTCTCCAAGAGTAAGTTATTTATACTTATACGACAATAAAGTTCAGGAAATTCATGTCATTTATTAGACTGATGAATTAGTACATTTCTGTCTTAAATGAATAATAGCTAGCATTTTTAAGTTTGTAAATCATTTTACATATGTGTTGTCATCTGGTCCTTAATACAAACTGTGAGATTGGTTCTATTATTATTTTACAGATGAGGGAACCAACGCCATGCCAGGTAAAGAGACTTGCCTAAAATCACACAGGTAGTTAAGTATCTGAACTCAGATTTTCCTGAGCATGCTATCCATTGAATCACCCTGTTGCCTCTATATTATGATTTACTTGATTAGATAAAATAGATGATAACCTCAACAACTTCCTCTAAAACACACACACACACACAACCAGTACTCCCAATGCCAAAACCAAAATATAGAACATGATCTTAATCTCCTATTTGTGGCACATAAAATTTGATCCAAGGAGAAAATATGGCCATAGTTAAATGATTTTTACAATTATACTAAAACCAGTCATAAAACAAGCAGACTAAGCATTTAGCAGTTCCTTCTTTAGTCAATAGTTTTTTTCTAAAAGCATCAAAGATTCATGACAAATTTACCTTCATAATTGGAAGAAGATCTTCTACTTTGTGTACCTTTTCAAGAGCTTCTCTAACTTCTAACAGTCCTTTGGGATTATTAGCACTAAAAATACAGAAAGGTGGCAGTTAAGGTTAATGCATAAATATAATAATTAGCCAAGCTATTTTAGAGTAATTTTCCATTTTCAATTTAAGAAACTTTTTTTTAGTCATGAGTTATTTAAAATGTGCAAAGTTAGCCATAAGCTATATAGGAATTTTCTGAACCATGAAATGGACTTGATGCTAATGGGCTTTGAGAAACAGATGAGAACTTAGGTGGATGAGTTATTCCCAATAAATTGACAACCATGAAAATAACAGCCATTGTGTACAAAGTACAGCTGGTTCACAAAAATTAGCATCTACCTATTTTTCCTCCTATGCCAAAAATAAAAACTGGACACAGGTTTTTGTTTCCATTTTTTCCTTTGACAAACTATATTTTAAGTTCAGTTATAGAACAAAAGTATCTATTATCTTCTATAATATGCTTCTATAACATTTGCATAGCAATTTACAATCACTTTTATAGAAAAGTTGAATGAAGTCCTTGAGCAAGTGAATGAGCAAAAAAGCAGAACTCAGAACTCTTTACTCCCAGTCTTATTACTCTATATAAATTCAGGCATTTTTAATGTTGTGTGCAACTTTTTGTAACCTCATTTGGGGTTTTCTTGGAAAAGATACTAGAGTGATCGATCATGACCTTTTCCAGGTCATTTTACAAATAAGGAAAACTTGAGGCAAACTGGGTTAAATAATTTGTTCAGAATCACACAACTAGTAAGTGTAGGAGGCCAGATTTGAAAGCAGGAAGATAAATCTTCTTGATTCCAAGCTCAGCACTCTATTCATTATACCACCGAACTATCACATAAGCTATAGCCTTGCAATTCATCCTCATTCTTAATATTCTCCTCTCTCAGTTTTTGTCACAATGATCTCTCTTGGTTCTCCTCAGGCCACCTGTTTGGGCATTTTCTTTTCAGGTTTCTGGATTAATCATTTATGTCTTAATTACCTGTGTGAATATATGCCAGGATCCCATCCTGGGTTCTCTATTTTTCCTCTTTCTATATGTTTTCTTTCCATGATTTCATCATGTTTCATGAGTTCAACCATCATCCCACAAGCAGATGATTCTCAGACTCTGATCTCTTCTCTGTCCTCTAGTCCCATATGACCATTAATCGTCATTTTACACTAGATGTCCCATAAGCATCTCAAACTCATTATGCCCAAAACTGAATCTTTTCTCCCAAACCCACCTCTTAATTCCTAACTTTCCTCCTTCTGCTGGCACCATTCTTTTGGTCACTCATGTTCACAATCTTAGCGTCAGCTAAACTCCTCATTCCTCTTTACCCCACATATACATTCAGCCACCAACTCTTGTCAACAATACTGCCACAATCACTGGCCCGTCTGTTCCTTTCTTATATAGATAGCTCCCATCCTCATTCAGGATTTCATCATTTATCACCTGGATTCTGGCAATAGCTTTCTTCCCAGTGGGCTTCGTATCCTACCATTTTCCTTTTCAATCCATCTAGATACCTGCCAAATTGATATTTCTAAGGCCTGGGTCTAATGATGAAATTCCCTTGGTGTAAGAATCTCCAATGGCCCCCACCTACCTACCACAGTATACTGGCCACTCAAGATCTCTGATTCCTTCAAATCTCAGCTTTCAACACAAATAAAGCAATTACTCCTATAGTTGCCACTGCCCTCCTCACTAAAAATTAAAGTAATTTTTTTTCTCTTTATGTATACATAGATAGGTAGGTTTCAATCTATATCTTATCTTTTTTGTTTGTTTGTTTGTTTCTTTTCTAGCTACATGCTATTTCTTCCCAAAAGAATGTAAACTTCTTGAAAGCAGTGACAACATTTTTGTCTTTGCCTCCCCAGAAACTAACAGTGTCTGGCAATTAGCAGGTACTTTAATGGATTCTTGAAAGGAAGAGAGGAAGGGAAGGAGAGAGGCAGGGATAGAAGGAAGAAAGAAAAGGAAGGTGATGAGGGAAAGGAGGAATTTAGATACATAGAAGACTATGGCTTAAGCCTCCAAGTTATAGTACAGATTCAAAGAAAATGCCTGTTCTTATAAAATAACAAGGTTGGAGAAGTCACACTGTTTTCTGGAAGTTAATAAAAGACTCAAGTCTAAAGATTAATACTGTAGAGTTCCATAAAGTAGCAGGATATTTTTAATATATCCTGCAAAGCAGTTGTGAGGGAGGGATTATGAAAAAGACTTTGCAATATAATTTAATTATATTTGGCAGATAGATGGTCTACTGGATAGAGCACTGGTCCTGAAATCAGGAGGATCTGAGTTCAAATCTAGCCTTAGACACTTACTACTCACTAGCTGTGTAACTCTGGGCAAATCATTTAATCCCAATTGCCTAGCCAAATAAACAAATATGATTAATAAGCCCTCGTTGGCCTGTCTGTATAAGTCATCTTTTCTCACGGGAAATCTGACTACTTATAAAATATATTAGAAGCAAGCCAGTAATATAGAAAAGGAAAGGATTACCCATGATAGACAAGAATCCTGTCTTTGATAAAATGAAGTATTTTCTCAAAATATTCCAGGTATCTCATGTTAATCACTTGACCCCTGTAAGATTCAAATAAAATGTGCTAGTTATTTAATGAGAAATATTTAGGAAAATAATAGGATTCAAAGCTGGCACAGATGAAAATGTCATGTAAGAGCTTTAATAAGAACCAAGTTTAAAAATAAGTTTGTGGAAATGGATTAATTTTCCATTAAACAAATGGAAGAAACAAGATAGTAAAAGCAAGGTTCTCACTAGATCTCATGGCTTATCAAAGGCCTCCTAAATATGAAAACATGAAGTGAGCCAAAGTTTGAGAGCACAGGAGGATCAAAAAACCACTTTCTTGAGAATATATTCACATCAAACTTGTTGGCCATCTACTTTTCAAAATATCAGATGCCTTAATAAGCAAAAAACTAAATTCAAACTTCAATATCAATTCCTTTTTGCCTTCAAGCATATTTAGTCTTTCAACCAAAAAAATTCTCTATGAAGGTCACAAATTATTTCATAAAAGAAGAATTCAAGAGATTATGAAAGGACAAATAATTTATCTCCTGAGAATGGAAAATATTAAAGCACAAAAAATATCTTTTTAGTAAATATAAACAAGTGAAAATGTCAAGTGGTTTTTATAAATTAATAGTCTAATTTCTAGAATCAAAAAACATCTAAGATGTGAAATGATGACATTAGTTTTTGCTAAAAATTTAAGAAATGGGATCTTGCTAAGAATTGGGGGCTCTTTTCCACAGGGCTAAGCAGCTAGAGAAATAAAAAAGTTTACACTGGAAAAGATGGAGCAATTAGAATGTGAGCTTCCATAGCTGTATATAAGGAAATGAATAGTGGATCATCCATGATCTACCCTATCTATTCAGTAGAGTAAACCTCTCCTTTTAAAACAGAAGAATAAGCAAAAAGTTTCATACCTGATTAGATTGATGTGGTTATTAAAGCCCCTACTAAGACTTCGAGCTGGCATTTGATCTAACCATAATACAGGCTGGTCTGGATCAGCAATCCTACAAAACAGAGCCTATTAAAATCAAAAAATTTATAAGAACTAGAAATGATCAAAAGTTTTTTTTTTTTTTTAAGATATGCAAAGTGTTCAAGATACAATGAATTAGAAAAGCTGAAGTTCAATTGTACCTGAGAATATGGATCCTTAACTTGGAGTATTATAATCAGAAATTTAACAAATGGGTCCCTCTTCTCATAAAAATGAATCTCAGAGTAATTCCCCCAACTATCTACAGCAGGTCTAATAAACAGGAGGAACCAATAAAATGAAATTCACTTCCAAGGACCCTGCAACATAAGAGGTGTCTTTTTGTAAGGGGGATTGAATTGTGATGAAACTCAATAAAATACATTTGCAAATGTTCCCAAAGAAAGTGATAGCAGCAATCTCTCTGTTATGTTGGGGGGCAGTGGGGTGGGATAGATGGGGGAAGCAAAGAGGAGTGATTCAGAACCTAGATTAGGATATATATAATTCTAGAAAGCAGAGAGATCAGGCCTGAAGTAGTGTGCATTAAGCCAAACAATATGCAATGCCTTATTTTGGTCAAGTCAATGCTTTAGTTCATAGCCATTAGCATAATTTCAAAATAAGGCTTAAAGCTCTGTTCTGGATCATTACCTTCGCCATTTTACTGCAATATCAAACATATCTCTCCACTGCATCAGTCGAGTTTTTCCATTCATTCGTACTTTTGAGTTAGCCCATGTCCTCTGCACTGCTTGCATGACTTCTAATGCAGCCAAACCCATTGCTGAAGAGCAAACAATATTCAAGAAGATATATATATATAGCATGAGTTCAAGTGGTAAAGAACAAATTTTCAGACTTAACTGTAATTTTTCCCCATTTAAGGAAGGCGTTTCTGAGACATTTTTAAAAAGAATAAAAAAGATTTAAGAGCATCTCATTATATTAACCCTACTTAAATCCATGAATGGAAACAAGAGGTTTCTGCAAAGTAAGCTCCTCCCTTCTAGGTTTGTTACTAAAACTTCATGTGCGCCAGATTCCTCTCCCCTTCAACATGGGCCTCAACACAGCTGCTGTTTATGGAGTATTAATTACTGAGAACTATAATCCAAACTATCAGTAGTAGTTACAGACAAATTGCACAAGTGTCAGAGTAGTATTCTTACCCCAACTCCCCCTCCAATTTCCACTCCCAACCTAGGAATGATATCTGTACAAAGTTTTATGTAAATAAGAGAATTTACCTTTAATACAAGTTCTGTTGTCTAGGAATTCAATAAAACTTAGCAAGGGCCCTCCACATGCACAAGATAATATGATATTCCGTGTATAAATTATTCATAATTTGGAATAGTAAACTGTAAAACTATTTTTAAAAAGATAATACTCAGTAAAGAGTTACCTTAAATTTAAAATGCCAACCCCAACAAGGACAGGTAGAAATAATTTCCATTTTCAGATCCAATTTCCAACATACCTCTGTGTATTCTCTTATTTGGCAGGAAACCAGGTGTTTCATATTGCATCAGTGATCCCAAACGATCTGCTACACAAATCAGCTCCTGCACATCAGGCTTGTAGTTCTCAAAATTCTGAGGCAACACATCTCTGGGAGAAACATTACACACATGATAAGGGCTTTTACAACAGCCATTTGGAAACTCAACTCCACCCAAGGAGTGATCACTTCCTCCTTTGGGAAAACAGCTAAGTCAGACCTACAGCTGAGCCTATGCTGAGGAAATATATTACAACATAATCCCCACTTTGATCTCTGCACTTAATCATATTCAATTAAAAATGAATCAATTAAAAAGAGAAGTTGTAGAATCATAAATGTATACAACAGGAAATAACTTCAAAGGTCATACATATTTATATGAGTTTTTTAAATGAAAAGTATCTTAAAAGTCAATATAGTTTTAAGTTATTAAAGCTTCAAAACTGTATTGAGTTTTTTGGTACCCTGTGTACACACCTACCCACGTACCAGAGTACTAGACTAGATGATGAGGGGGTAAATACAAAATAAAACAATCCCTGGTCACAAAAGTACCCATTTGTGAAACTGAAGCTGAATATATGCATACACTTTCACCAATAGACTAGATAAATAAAACCTTCTATGTACATATGTTAATATGTCACCTGATTTAGCTATTGTTCTAGTAGGTAGGAGATGGTAGAGGAAAGCATATATCTTTTCTCTGAGGGAACTAGTTTTGAACTAACATTTTAAACAACTTGATATCAACACATCTATATAAAAGAATCCCTTTAGTTTGGAATTCAGCTTGGGACCAGTGGCATATAGCACATAAACAAGAAAGAAAAGCTATCTTTAAACAAGTTTCAACTCGCTGTGCTAAAAATACTTTTGTTCTTATTAACTCTAAGCAAAGTTAACTTGAAGGAACATGTACAGAAAATGTTATTGTGCATGTACAGGGCAGTGAATTGGGGGCCTAAAAAAAAGACTTTCAATTTGATTACTTACTTGATATGGGGCTGTAGTCCAGGCTGCTCTTCATAATCCTCTATGAGAAAGGGCAAATTTTTAGCCCAGTGATCTTTGAAGCTTCCAGGCAAATCTACATCAATATTATACTCTGTAAGTGGGGTATCGAGGTGTGCATGAAGATATCGGGAGTATTCTGTAGAAAAGGAGAAATGTTTGATTCGCTCAAACACAGTGCCAACAGTTTTTTCCCCATGGCTAAGTGCCATATGATTGTTTTCTCAGCTAACTATTATTTAATTTATTCAGAAACTTAAAATGGGCACTCTGAATTTAGCAAATTACTGTGATTAAATGATAATAAAGCATGAAACAACACTAACTTCAAGTGCTAAGGTCAAATGAATCTAGGCTAGTTTAGATTACATTCATGTATTCTTCCATGCACAACAGCAAAGATCTGATTTTCTCAATCCTAGAACTAAAAAGGTTTTAGATGACCACAAAAGGAGCATATTTATCCTGAGGAAGATGACATCATGGAACCAGAGTTCTGAGTTTTATCATTATCATTTTAATGCTACCATTTCCATAGAGTTTTGAAGTCTCCAAAGCTCTTGATCTGTCGCAACAATCTTGTGGGGTAGAAGCTACCATTATCCCTATATTGCAGATAAGGAAACTAAGAGTATTAAATCATTTGCCAAGAGCCATATAGCTAATAAGTACTTTAAAGTAGGATATGAACTCAAGTTCACTTGCCCCCATGCCAAGCACACTACTGTACCACCTGATTGCTTCAAGATTGAAAGATGATGGATTAAAAATGACAAATCAACCCCTTAACTAGACAATATAGAAACTAAAATCAGAGAGGCATAAAAATGACATGAAACAATGGAAGACATGATTTCATCGCTATAAGGAATATTACTGTGCTATTAAAAATAATGAGCTCAATGATTTTAGAAAAACATGGAAAGACTTGCAGAAAATAAGAAGAGCAAAATGAGGAAAACCAAGAATATTATATACGGTAACAGCAAGACTTTTTTTAATGACCGAGCAAATGAGTTCTTTTTCCTGTTATAAATAACCAAATTAAATGTAAAGAACAGATGAAGAAAAACACTATTTGAATCCAGAGAAAGAACTGACAAGTAGATGGATAGAATAATCTTGTGTGTGTGTGTGTGTGTGTGTGTGTGTGTGTGTGTGTGTGTGTGTGAGTGAAATCTATTTGTGTCTAATGGTTGTCATCTCTAGGGCAAGAAGAGAAGGGGAGAAGAAAATGAAAGAAATTTATGTGATAGCATATATTTGAAAGGAATAGCAAGTTGTGCATGAAAGAACTGCAGTTTCATGTATAATTATCTTTTTATTGTACTATTATGGAAATTATTTTATTCCATAAATTAAAAAGAAAAATGAAAAATAGCTGAGGATAAGTCATTGAACTTTGTTTTCTTTCTCCAAAGCAAAATAATCAACACTTATTCTCTTAAAGCCACAAGATGCTTTCTGTGAAGAAGACCAATGATTCATAAAACACTGGCTCAAGGGACCTTTATCTGCATAGGATTCCTTTTTTTTTTTTAAACCACTCTTATCCAACCTATTTTTAGAAGATGAAAGAGCTCTCAAGTACAATGAAGAGACAACAGGGCTGTTATAGTCTTTGACCAAATATGTTCTTTAAGGATAAGCAATATTTCATTTTTGTCTTTATATTTTCAATGCCTTGCAAATAAATGACTCGGTGAATTAAATTAATATAGCTCCAAAGAAGTAAAAGATGAGAGAGTTATTGTTTTTGTCCTTTCAGCCTTACCTCGGAGGTATTTCACTTTCAGATACTCTGGGCTAGCCTTCTGGCCTGGGAGAGGATCATTTAACATAACTTTAGTTTGTGCTTTTATTCCTTCATAAAAATGCCCCATTGCCACGTGACTGAGTCCTTTCATATACTGACACACTTCATTGTATGGCTCTAGTTGCAGGCACCTCTGGGGGATTCAAAAGAAAACAGTCATATAATCTGTCCAGGTTAAAACAATATCCAAACTCTTTATTCAGAGGATACCTCTAACTTAGTCATCAGATTTCCACTGCAAGACAAACTAGATCAAATGCTTTATAAATTAGTCTCTGTGGTATGTATTGCAGGATTTGGGTTCATATGGAAGGGACTTTAGAAGATGTAATCCAACCTCTTTATTTTATGTATGAGCAAACTGAAACCCAGAGAAGTTAAATAACTTGTTCCCAACCATACAGGTAGTAAGTGACAGAAGCAAAAGTCACACCCTGACCCAGACTCCAAAACCAACCTTTTTCATCAAAATAGTACCTAGTACACTCATTCTCCTGAACAGCATGTAAAAACCTCCACCCTGCATTCTAAGAATTCCATGTACAGTGCTCACCTTGAAATTCTTTAGGGCTTCCTGTAAGCTGCCATGGTGATAAAGCATCATCCCACGAAGCTGTAGGGTCTGTACATGATTCTGGTTGAGGAGCAAGGCCCTTTGAAAACTCTCAGTGGCTGCTTCAAAATTGCCCAGTTCTCTAGGTGTGTCATAAAATAGTTAAGAACAGGGAACAGATATAATTAGTTAATGTACAAAATTTGTGTTAATTGAATTCTAATCAAATATATAAAATATGCTTATTAGTTTTGATGCCTATATTTTATCCCAAGGCTATGCTACTGACTACTTGTATGCATTCTGGCACATCACATTCTTAACATTTACTACCAAATCTTACCCAAATGTTATAATAATAATTTTAAAAAGTATCTGTGAAGTAGTGAAAGTTAGTGAAAAATTTCACCTTACAAATAACGTGAGTAATGCAATCATCTTGACTCATAAAGGGATTCTGTTTCTAGAAAACAAATTTGCATCTGATTTAGGGCTTATTTTTTGGTGTGTGACATGGAATTCTTTGACAATTTGGAGGAATCTATAGATCATTTCTCAGAACAAGGTTTTTAAATGTATAAGATGAAATATACCAATTTTAAGCAAAACCAATTTAATAGAATACAAATGAAACTATATGCAAATAATGTGAATAATGTAATCACTTTGATTCACAAAGGAATTCTGATCCTAGAAAACAGTTTGCATCTCAATTAGGGATTCTTAATCTTTTTTTATGACAAACTTCTTTGACAATCTGGAGAAAACCAGGGATCCCTAGAACTATAAGATAAAATACAGAGAATTTCAACAGAAACCAATTATAGTTGAATACAAATGAATGTAGGTAGGTAGATTGTACAGTTTATACACACACACACACACACACACACACACACACACACACACACACACACAAAGTATACATTACTAAAATAGTTACCAAAATATTTAAAAAAACCTAAACATGATAGTAAATATATCCTATGCTAAGAACCCCTGATCTAAATGGTTATTGACCTGGAAAAGATATAGTACTTTCTTTTATAAACAAAACAAAACAAAAAAAAATTATTTGAACCAGAAAGATTTAAAAGTAAATGGGTATTTTCCTCCCAAACCTATTAGCAGATATGCTGAATGATTTTTAGCTTAATAGATAAGATGCCTCAAAATAGTCCTGTAAATATAGTGTGAAAGTAAGGTTTGTTGTTACAAAACAAGAAGAATATATATAGTTAGAATTCATCTTATGATCCTGATAGGCCTCACATAAGGCCTCTCCCTTAAAATCAAAAGGCTATACAATTTGTAGAAGTTTTTTGAGCAGTTCTGTTTATTGAGTTACATTTTAATTTTGTAACAATCCAATGTTGTATTTTAACTGTTTTTCTGTCCTCTTAAAATATTTGAAAATTTTGTTGTCTCCCACTTTGATAGCACAGTAACAAATTTTTGTTGCTTTCTAAGTTACACTAAGTCATAGTGTATTTCTATTCTGAAAAATCTTGACTTGCTTATGTGTAAAAAAAGCCTTAATGTGTTTGTTTTCATAATTTCATATTTTTGTATTTGTTCTTATGTAATTATTTTTAATTGTATTACAAAAATGAGTGGAATATTTAGAACCAAAGTTATGCTTAATAAAATCTACTATATGCTTGAACTATGAAAAACAAAAACAAAATAAAACACCCCAAACCCCAATATTTATAGAATTACAGAATTTTCAGATGACTACTATAGGTAGGGAATCCTGGTAATATTAATCCTATTTTACAATCTAAGAACCCAAAGGTCAGAGATGTTAAGTGACCAAAGTAGAAAGACAAGAAAATAGTTTGCACTTGGGTGTTGTAGCTGTCAACCCAGTATTTACTAATATATCTTCACTGCCTCTCATACCATGCATAATATGTAAAGCAGGGATAAGATGACAAAAAAGAATCATTTAATTTACTAGATCCACTTCCTTGCCTCATATTAATTTCTCAACATCACCTCCCTCCTGTAGTCTGGATTCAGCTCCCCAAATAAAACTGCTCTCCACAAAATTCTCTCTTTAACTGCTAAATCTAACAACCTTTTCTCACTTATTACCTTATTTGACCTGCTGAAGCTTCTAATGCTGCTGACCTTTCTCTGACTGATCCTGAGCAATCTCTCCTCTGGTTTCATGGAATTTCTCTTAGTTTTCAACTTAACTTCAGTGTTCTGGACTGGATCCTCCTCTTCCAATTTACTAAGAGTATCAATCAAGATTCTGTCCTTGGACCTGCTCTCTCTCTCTCTCTCTCTCTCTCTCTCTCTCTCTCTCTCTCTCTCTCTCTCTCTCTTCTCTTCTTTTATGAACTTATCAATAATTATAACTTATCATTTCAGACTTATCTACCTAACCCTAATTTCCTCCTGAACTCCTATTTCAAATTCCCAACTACCTATTCAACACTTAATTCAATAGTTGAACAAACATTTAAATAGCAACTTCCTACATTTCAGGCACTGTGCTAAGTGCCAGAGACAAAGATCGAATAAAACAGTCCCTAATCTCAAGCAAACTTACATTCTATTGAGGAAGACAACACATAAGAGTCCAGCTTCATGGTGGACAGAAAGATCCAGAGGATCCTTAAGTTGTATCCACAGGACAGATAACAATGCCTGTGGTTCTGGTGTGGCTCAGAGGGAACCAGGTTTCAGGGAGAGCTGATAAAGGGAAGGAGTGTGAAAGAAAGAGGTCCAGGATTAAGGGGAGTTTTGTTTATTATGGAAGAAGAATTTCAGAGAGCACAGTAAAGGGACTGGATGATGTTAGCATAGGACTTGGGCAATGTAGGGTTGAGAAGAATGGGGGTAAGAGAGTCCAAATTACAAAATAGACATGGTTTCAGTGATTGATTTATATTAAGGCAAAGACAGAAATGGGAGAAACCACAAAGGTAACAGCTCAGTCTCCAAAAGTTGATAAAATGGCACTGAAGTGGGGCATTAGGCTACAAACTGTTTCTGTTCTTCCTACATAGTAGCTGCCAGAAGTGTGGGGTAAGGATTCGTAAGCTGGCAAAGAGCAATGGTCAATCAGGCCTTAACCCAAGGCTTTTTCTACTCCTTTTCAAAAGGGAGCACAAGAGGTAGTTTTCCTCTTGCTGAAAAAGGATGTTAAATATTGTGCTATTGCTCCCCAGAGGAGTTATGAAATGATACCTCCTACAATCTTTTTTGCAAAGATAGGGGACTATGGGTGATGGCTACATATAATGAATGACAAGCTTTTTTTCATTTTATTTAAAATGTTGTGGAAATTTTGTTTCCTTTTTTTTCCCTTCATACTTTATTTTAAGGAAGAACTCTCTAAAAAAGGTGGAAGGAACATAGAAAATGTAGCTGATGTAAAATGAAAGATATCAGTGAAAATCTATTTTTAATAAATAAGAGAAGGCCCAGAACAGAACTCATGAGCGCAGAGCATGAGGCAAGATTGAGGATCTGCATAGGAGACTGAAGAAGAGCAGTTCAGCAGGCAGAAGAAAGATAAGGAGAGAACAGTGTCAAACAGAGAAAGGCAAAAGTATCTAGTAGATGTTAGTCAATGATTTTGAATGCTGCAGAGGGATTAAGAAGGCTAATGAATGGGAAGGAAAAAACTGTAACTTATTAAATGAAGCTATAGAATTTTGATTACCTTGGAGAAAATAGTTTTAGTTGAGTTCTGTGGTCAATAAAATAGTAGGCTTATCAGAAGTATTTCACAATTTTGTACAAAACTGTTTGAGTTTCGTTTTTAAGATTTTATCAGAGTCTAATAAACAAAGGAATCTGTCATGCTAATGTATAAAACAGATTACGCTTTCATATACTTATGCAATTTAAAAATCTAATTTTTTTAATTTAATCAATCTTTTAATTTAAATCTGTTTCATCATTAGCATGACAAATCCTTCCTCCCCTTCCCTGCCCCCATTTATCAAACTCTAGCCATCTAAAAAAACAAAAGAAAGAGAAGCTTTGTACAGAACAGTAAAATACCATGGGGAAAAGCAGTTTACTATTTCAATAATCTCTACTACGGGAGAATATATGAAAAAAACTTTGCTACTTCTTTAAGACTAATTTTAAATTTACAAGGTCCCAAATTCTTTCTGCATATTTTTCTTTGTTTTAGGAATTTGTGTTATCATAATCTTTTGTAATAATGTCTTCTTTTTGTTTATTTTATTTGACTCTTTGCCCCCTAGCTCTTTTTTTTTTTTTTTAAATTCTTCTTTTTCTCTTGTTTTACCTTTACTTCCCCTGATTCTAGGATTTGGTTTAGGTGTATCTGAAAAAAAAAAGATCTTCTTTAAAGACTTTAGTAATGTCAGGTATACATTAACAGTATTTTTTTTTGGGGGGGGTACTGAATAAACTCCACAGTAAAGTATCTAAAATTCATTTTTTACAACTAATTTTGTTTTTTAGGTTTCCTTTTGCAGCAAGAGCATTAGACTCAGGAAAGTCTTTGCCCTTTTCCTAAATGAGAGAAAATGGTATATTCCACCAACTTCGTATTCCAATTTAATATTAAAAGACTTTTAAAATATTACTATTATTTATTTTAATATTACTATTATTATGTCATTCAAATCAGCCCCCACTCTCAAAATATACCCAATCACTTTTACTCACCTGTAGGCTTGACCAAGACTTTTATATGCATCAATAAAATCAGCTTTCTGTTTCAAAGCTTCTTTGAAAGACTCAATAGCTTCCTATAAAAATTTAAAAAAAAATTTTTTTAACACAATTTTATTTTGTTTCATTGATAGAGGCTTTAAAAATGTGTGTGTGTGTGTGTGTGTAACATTCATGACCCTTTTCAGATTCTTTATAATAAACTATTCAAATAGGGGTGGAGTGTGCAACAAGTCAGTAGGAAGGTCACTAAATACTTTACCAACCAAATGAAAATAGTTTCCCCATTAACTCAATGGAAAGAACAAAAAATTTTTAACTTTCTTACTCTACTCTGCAAAGTGGGAAAAATACTACTTCCTGCTACTTAATTCACTGGGTACATAGATCACAGAATTTTAAATTCTGCAATGAATAATGATAAAATTCCAATGTTAAAACTACTCTTTGAATAAAAATCTAGAAAAGTACAATTAGGCTCAGATAAGCAAGAACCAGGTTCAAATACTGATTCTGGTATATGCTGGCAATTTAACCTCTCAATATCTTGTAAATACTTTAAGTTAGAGAACAATTGCCAAGCTTCTTCAGCAGAGGGAGTTTCTTAAGATGTGAACTCCCTATAATGATATCACAAGCACATGCTACAAAATAATAAGAAAGAGGGTAACAACTTGTCATTTATATCAATTTTTATGGTGTGCAAAGAATTTTATATCCATTATCTCATTTTATCCAAGAAACAGCTTTGTGAGGTAAGTGCTATTATAATCTCCATTTTATAGAGGAAAGCTAAGCAAATGATCAGAATCATAAAGGCAGCAAATACCAGAAGACAGACCCAAATCCAGTCTTCTTAATTAGACGTTATATCCTATCAACTATGTGTAACAGCCACTAAGATAATTAATTAGTTCAATATACAGATGAGAAGAATCCATGACAGCTAATAATAATAACAGTAGCTACATTTATATAGCATTTACTATGAGCTAAGCCCTTTAAAATCATGATCCTATTTGATTCTCACCTAGTTACTCCCAATAAACTAAATTATAAGAGAAAAAAAATTAAGTTTGAATGGAAGCCTTCATAGGAGAACTCTTAACAAAGAGTTTAAATAGGATTTAAAAGTGCTGAAAAGGCAAAGGAACAAAATTAAATGTTAATTCACCTAAATTTGGAAAAGTTTATGAAACTGTGAAATATCAGTAAGACAAACTGAATAATTTTAGTCAGAGGGCATTCATTCTCTGAAATACTATTTTTGGAAGCACGCAGTGTGCTCTAGCATCACTATACAAATTTTATCTGGCTATATATAACCTATTAGTAATATGTGCTATTATATTTATGGCATATTGTAAAAGTTAATAACAAACAACCTATCCTGTTACATTGTTAAATACTAGATATTAAAAGAGAAAAATCAATTATCTTAACCTGTGCCTCTTTTATAAACTGTAGTAGAAAATTAATTATGGAAACATTTTACACATGTATATATTGCTACCTATGTCAAGGAAAAAATAAGCCCTGACCAGAACATCTGTTCTTTCATTACATAATCTTCAGTACTTTCAATTAAAAGGATTTTACTTCAAAAATCCTAAATGTATATAAAGTCTCACCTAATGAGTCTTAAGAGAAGATTATTCAGAGATTTGTCTCTTGGACATGGTAGGCACTCTAGCAGTCATTAAATAGATCTGCCAAGGATTTTTCCCAAATCACAACAATTTCACTTTTAAAAAAAAGTTCTTTCTTTATGTCTTCTCTTTACTTTCTTATGAGGAACTTTATTGGCTACAGCAAGCAAGAGACTTTGTTTAAAAAAATTTTTTTTAGAAGACTAATAAAGGGGTAGATATGCCTGCTTACTTGCTAATTCAAATTAATTTAGATTTGTAGTTCAGCAAGGACATAAAAGAAAAAATTAAACAAATATCTTCTATTTTGCCAATTTTTAAAAAAAACACAATAATTAGATTTCTTTCCTGGATACCAACATGTTCTGCTTATTGCTTTTAAAGATTACCAAAATTTAAAGCCTGAAATTCAACTACATTCTGCTTTCTTCAATTCACTTCCTTTTTTCAATCTGCTACCCATGTTAAGTCATATTAACTTTTAAAATTAAACATTTAGAAAGTCACTCTTTGACTTTCTAAAATAATTGTGTCAAGATTTCTCTTTGCTTTCAAAAGTGTGGGGGTCTCATTTTTTTCTTTCAAGTCACTGATTGACCAAGTTATATTTTTCTCTGTCTTCCTTTGCCAAAATAGGAGGAGATATAGGAGAAGCAACTAGGAGAAACAAAAAGGCAACTAGAGTTGACCAGTAACCGGAGAACAGCAAATTCATTCATTATCATAAAAATAAATTGTCATCTGTCTTACAGATGAATTAGATGTCTCCTATCTCATTGTGAGGTTATTTAAAATTGCAAAGAAAGACAGAAATGGCTTGTAAAATGATAGGCAATTCCAATTAGCTACTGGAAATATTTCAGAGATATGACTGGGAATATGCAATTTTGCATTGTCCTAAGACCTGTCCTAAAACTAAGCCTGATAGGGTTCAATAGGAATGTGACTCTTTTCTCATACAATCTTAGCATTTTTTGATATTATTTCTGCTAACTACTTTGACATCTGTGAAATCTTTAATATAACACACCACACCTCAATTCTACTTAATACTATATTCAAGGTTTTAGTACATTTTTGTTGTTATTGTTTTACAAGTCATTCGTTTAAATTCATTTTTAATTCAATTTAGACCTAAAGGAACTATCATGAGAATATGAAGATAATAAACTTATTGGTCCATGTAATACAAAGATTCTAAAATTCACAAGACAGACAATATACCCAATCAGATCAAGAATCTGCATTAATTTGTATAACGTTTACTTTGCCAATGATTCAGTCTCCCATTCCGTATTTCACAGACATGCTAAAAAGATGAACTATTTTACTTTATGCAGAGTTGAGAACCTGAAAATTCTGACAACCTGCTTCAGGTTACTTAAATTTTAAATAAATGATTAAAATAGTATTAAGGGTGTAGGTCACTTAGCTTCAAAATGAACTTAATTAAACAGTCCAGTACTTTAAGTTGCACCTCCATTGCAAACTATAACCATCTGAAATGCTTGCAACCAACTACCACTTTGTGTCTGCCAGATTTGAAGGAGACAGAAAAGCCCTGCTTGGTCTTGATTCTGCTAATTAATTCCTTGTCAGCCATCTTACTGTGACACCCCCCCCCAAAAAAAAAGATTTAACATATTTCTTGATATCATTTGAAATATTTCCAAGCTTCTAATAAAATCATAATATTTGGAATTTGGTAAGTTGATAATTATGATGAGGAATAGGGAGAGATGGATATCCATGAGGAAAGCTGATTTGTATTCTTGAATCTATTAATGAACAAGTTGAATTGTTTTAAACTCATAACTAATCTCATACAAGCATGGTTAATATACACATACACATAAATCCTTTTCACAAGGCAATAACACAATTACAGGATAGAAGAGATATACCTAGACAGAAGCAAAGAGTTAAAAGGTTTTAGTTGACTACAAGATGAATAAACAAAATGACACGCATGTCACAAAAGCTAATCCAATTTTAACTTATTTTGGTAGAAGTTCTTTCCTTATCTTACAGGTTGCCATGGACAAAAAAAAAGTCAACACTAAATGACCATTTTATTGGTAACTGGAGTTTGTCCAAATGCAAAGCCCAAATAGAAGAGGAAGTACCTACAGCTGGTAAGGTCCTCCAGATGCTCTTGTGAATAACATTGTGCTGAATGTGTTAAAACTAGAACATTTTGCTGAGTTTTATAAATTAGATCTAGAGTTTGATACAAATCAGTACAATGTCATCTGCAAAAGGATTATCTGAAGAAACTCACTATTTAGATGAAATCCTCCTTAAGAATTGGATCCTGAAATGTACATCCTCCATGACGATGCCAATCTCACAGAAAGTCATCTCTGTTATAGCATCAATTTTTTTTTTTTACCATTTTAGGTTACATAAAAAACAACTTGTTAGAACAGTCTTTTAAACTATTGTATAAACTTTGTTACAGTGAATCAAAAGCTTTTTAACATATTAACAATGATCACAATAGTAGCTTGTAATCTTACCTTTTAGTCAATTATGAGATTAAACATCATTTGTGAAAGTTCATTTTTGTGACAAGCTCTTTCTCATACCTAAAGGAATATGGTTTTAGAGCTGGGAGGGAACTTGGACGTCACAGATGAAGAAACTGAAGTTAGCTGGAATATCCTGATTACAGGTTTTTGTTTGTTTCAAACATTTTGTAAGTGTTGGGAAAGTAAATAAATAGGTTGGTTGTTAATATTTTTTTAGTCGCCTACTTAAAACAGTAATAACATCTGTAATTTTCCCAAGCTTTAACATTTTATCTTTTTTTTAAAGCTATCTTGAAATACTGTGACATGCTTAAAATTGTTCGAAAATGAGCAGGTTTTTGTCTATGTATGCATGCCCTGGTTTAGCTGCTCTTCCCATGTCTGGGTTTTTTTTTGGGGGGGGGGGTTGTTTTAGTTTTTTAAATATTATATCTGCATATCATCATGCAACAAATCAAGGATTGTGGTGGTAGAGTTCAAATGGGGTGAGTTCCATTATTAATGAAAGAGAAAAGACTAACAAAAAGCCTGAGAAATCTTTTCCATTTTTGGTTTATTGTGCCAGCTGACCTTTAAATGCTCTTAGAATAACCTGGCTTAACTGGATCTCTCACCAAGCTTTGAGTAAAATTTTTTTTTCCACCTATTTTTTTTTCTCCTGGCTTCTGTCTCTTTCATGAAATGATTACTACTACTCATTGGGCAATAAGTGGCCAGCTCAAAGACTTTATTGATGTCCTGATATTAGGGGAAATTGAGGAAACTGAGGGAAACTCCAGAATAGTATTTTCTCTGTGTCTACTAGACAAGAGTCACATGGGTGAGGCAGGCATGAGGAAAGGGATTGCTATTTGCCTCAATGGAAGAGGCATCCTTACCAAAGAGGCTTAAAAAGGTCCATTTGGATAGATGAATCCTCAAATTCTTCCATCATTCTTCATTAAGATTTTAAGAATGAGTAAATATTTCAATTTAGTATAAATTTTGACTTCCATCTCTTTCTTTACAAAGAATATTAAATATTTGCTGATCTTCTATATATGTTTAGCTGATTAGACTTCCTAAAATAATACTGATAGTCTGTGGCAATTTGTACTGTTTGTATATTTTCCATTTTTAGATCAATAGTTTGTAAAAGTTGGGATGAAACAGTTTTAATTGTATACCAGATTCTCATTTTTATTCTTTTTTTCTGATTTATTTTTTATTTTAAAGATTTTGAACAATTGATATCAAAATGACTCCTCAATGTCATGGTACAACAGAACAGTTTCAATTTCTGATTTTTATGATATATGTGAATTTGGATTCATTTATTTAGTGTTTTTGGGTCTCAATGTCCTCATTTATGTAAGGAGGCTAGATAAATTAGTATTAAGACAGAGCCATATTTTATGATGTTATTTAGGACTTGTCATGCTTGCTGCCTCCTGACTCTCTTCTAGAAGAATGTTTTCATGATACCCCCCAAAAAATGATTTCTGCAAAGTTTATGACTACTCTGCAAGATTTTTCACTGTTCTTCCCTAAGTGCAAGTCACTGCAGGATAAAATATATGCTGTCTTAATTTGGAGGTTTTAGGAGATACTGATATAATATGTCCTTGTCTTTTGCAACAGATTTTAGAATCTAAACTATAATTTTCTTCATAATGTTTTTTTGCAGATGCCATCCTGAGCAATGCCATATAAGATAATCACGTGTTTCAAGAAATGTTTCTTGTTGCTTCTGGCCAAAGAAGAAAACCCAATGCTGTCAACTCCTTTAACTGCTACTCCAAGAAGGGCCTATGGGGATATTCTTCCATTTAGCTACAACTACAGAAGGTATCAACCTTCTAATTTTGTTTATAAGAAGAAGATCAATGAAGATGATTTGGATTAACTAGCCATATCAATTTGCTGCTAAGAGTATCATATTTTGAGAATAATTAAATTATTTTCATAGACAGCTTAGAAATTGTGTCATTCATAATTTTGCCACTCCTCCTAGTCCGTTAACAAGAATTCAGAAGACCAAGAATGCACAGAGGACTGATACCCTTTTATGTTTACTTGTATTTTAGGTGGTCATGGTTAAAGAATTCATCATCTATTGTCCAATCGACTGGTGAAGTGCTACTCTGTTATTCACTAGAATGGTCCTCCAAAAGCAGTCTGCTGCCAGAACAGGCATAAAGTCTTTGTAGCACAGCATATATCAGAGATTGTCTTTTTTTTTTTTTTAATTTTATAATTATAAAATTTTTTTTGACAGTATATATGCATGAGTAATTTTTTTTTAATGACATTATCCCTTGTATTCATTTTTCCAAATTTTCCCCTCCCTCCCTCCCTCTACTCCCTCCCCTAGATGACAGGCAATCCCTTACATTTTACATGTGTTACAGTATAGCCTAGATACAATATATGTGTGTAAATCCAATTTTCTTGTTGCACGTTAAGTATTGGATTCCGAAGGTATAAGTAACCTGGGTAGATAGACAGTAGTGCTAATAGTTTACATTCATTTCCCAGTGTTCCTTCTCTGGGTGTAGTTGTTTCTGTCCATCATTGATCAACTGGAAGTGAGTTGGATCTTCTTTATGTTGAAGATATTCACATCCATCAGAATATGTCCTTATACAGTATTGTTGTTGAAGTGTACAGTGATCTTCTGGTTCTGCTCATTTCACTCAGCATCAGTTCATGTAAGTCTCTCCAAATTCACAGAGATTAAGTCTTGCAGTCATATCCTTCCAGACCCAAGGATTACCCTCACACCACAGTGGGGCATCAGAGTGGGACTTTTTTCCCCATAGGCTTCATGTACAATAAATAATCATTTTTTATCTGAAACCAAACTTTTAAATTTGATTTTTTTTAAAGTCCTAACATAATATTAGAAACATGTTAACGAGATTCAAAGCATTAACTAAAACAGGAGTCAATTGGACTACAGCTTGCAGGTCAAATCTGGGCCTCTGTCTCTTTTTGTACTGCCTGCAAGCTAATAATGATTTTTATACAGTTTGCTGACTGCTGAACCAAAGGAAACTTTTTTATAACAATTTTTTTAACATTCATTATACCTTAAAAGAAATTCTTGTCATGTCATTTACAAGAATACAAAGAATCAGTGTCCTTCAGAAATAAAGGTGTCAGTCATTCCCATATTCTATATCCAGTATATCAATTTTAGTTGAGGAATGGTTGAACAAACTGTGGCATGTAAACATAACAGTCTATTATTTAGTACTAAGACATGATGACTACCAGAAACTCAAAGAAATATATAAAGATTTATATGAACTGATGTGGAATGAAGTAAATAAAACTAGGAGAACAATTTATATACAAAGACTAGAATAATAATCAACAAAAACACTAAAGGAAGCTGACTTCTCAGATGGGTGAAATAACCAATTTTGATCCTACAGAAAAAGTGATTATATACATCTCCTTCCTATTGACTGTAAAGTAGGAGAAATATGATGAGAAACGTTGCATACATTATTAGACACTGTCAACTTTCACTGGTTTTGCTAAATTTGATGGGCAAAGTATGAACTCTCCCCATATTGAACTACAACATTAATCTGTTTTGATTCCATTTGGAAAGGACTGTTGTAAAAACAAACAAAAAAAAAATCAATAAAATTTTCAAATAAAATAAGTGACTCTTACTCAAAGATATGTTTTACAACATTTTTACCTTTAAAAGACCTCTGTGGAAGAAAGTTAAGCCTTTGTACAGCATAGCTATAGGTTGATTTTTGTTCAGTTCTAAAGACTGCTGAAAGTCTTCATGGGCTGTTGCATAATCCTACAAGAAGATTAGAAAAATCATTGAGAAATGAAAAGTTTTCTTTGTGGAGGCAAAATTCTAATTCACTTTCTTACTATGCCCAGGCATCTGGTTTATAATGTTCTTAAGAACTGTTGGAAAGGAAAAATCTCTCACAAAGGCTCAACTACTCTTTATGTCAATTATAAAACTGAGATTATTCCAAAATATCTTTCATGATGTGGCTACTTTACCAGTCAATTTTTATCTTTTCCCTTACTATGAACCCTCTGTTTTGGCTCCATCAAAAATTATAATGAGAGCAAATCTTCTTGCTATAAAATCCAAGGAACTGTTGAAATTATTTTATTACTAGAATCCTCACAGAGAAGTCATAGACACATTATGATACTTGGTCCAGGCTCAGAACCACAGCTAAAAGTTAAATATTGATGTTGCTCATATCCATACACAATAACAGCTATAAGAGAAGTGAAAATACAACTTTTGAGCCAAGTTTTCTTCTTCTGCTTCTTAACTTTTTCTTATCCTAATCTAACCAGTAAACTAGTATAGGCCACCAGAGAAAGTAAAATATAGGCCCTTAGCAATTTTTCCACAGGTTATTACTGTTAAAAAGAAAATGTTTTTAAAAATGCTTTCCATTGCAAAGCTGCAGAAGTTAGAACTATATCCCCTCTCTCCATTATTATTATCAACATTATTCTGAGGCAAAGGGAAAATGACATTTTTGTTTTTTTCCACAGTGGAAAATGTCCCAAAGCAAAAACAGCTTACCTCTGATATGAAGTGCAGTGTCCCTCTGTGTCTGTAGAGTCGTGCTGATGGCTGCAGTTGGATGGCTTTAGTGAGATCACTTACTGCTTCACTGATTCGTCCCAAAGGGGACAATATCTAAAACCAAGACATTCTATTAAGCTGGAGGGAGAGCTAGGTCACCTTAAAACTGAAAAACACTTTTAATTTTTCAATACTAATTTGATAGTTCTGTTTTAAAATCAATTTTATTAGCATAAGCACATAGTTGAACACTTAAAAATAAAGTGACATATTTCTTTGTCCAATGAAGAATACTAATGAATTTACTACATGACAATTGCTTTTACATTATTTCACATTCAGAGGCAAAGTTGATGCTACTTTTCTTAATATGGTCACATTTTTCTACTCTTGGTATATTTATCTTTAAAGTTCTACAAAATCAGAATTTGATATGTATTGTTTAAAATATAACTAAAACGATTCATCTGAATGACATTTCTGAATCATAAAACTAAGTCACATTTCTGGACACATTTCCTTGCTTACCACAATCTTTAAATACACACTCCAGGGTAGCAAGTTCTAAATATAGCTAGGGTTAAATGGCAGCTTGCAAATTTACAGTCCTTCATTTGTGACTAACTTGGTAGATGCTATTTTCACTGGTTAACTTTCTAAAAAATCCTCATTCTTTTATGATAGTCTTTTATCTTTGGCCATCGCTTGGAGGTGAAGTTATTATCTTGAAAGTTAAAGGCAAAAGACATGCTGTTGACCATATGGCACTTCAATTATCTATAGGCCTCTTATGCAGCAACAGCAACTCTCCAGAACATAGCTGAGAACCTATAGGTAAGCAAAAAAAAAAAAAAAAAGGGGGGGGGAGGCTCTGAGAAACCAAATTAAATATCACAGAATCCTACTCAGAGTAGGAATTTTTAGATCTCAATCAGTAACTATTTATTCTCAGAAATAGTCCAAAAAATTATGGTATAGAGAAAAGAATGCTGGACCTAGCACCAGGAGAACTAGATATGTCTTAGACATTTACTAGATATGTGAATATAAGACATAACTTCTCCACAGGGAGAAGTTATTTTAGGAACTGTGCTTTGTAAATTCTAAAGTATTAGATATGAGTTTTTATTATTTGTTTTCCCTGCAGATCTGAAATGAGTAAAGTTGAGTCAGAAATAGTGACAGCAGGCAGTAAGACAGAAATATTATTTTAAATACAGACATTAATGGGGCAGCTAGGTGGTGCAGTGGGTAGAACACCACTCTGAAGTCAGGAGTGCCCAAGTTCAAATTTGGCCTCACACATATAACACTTCCTAGTTGTGTGACCCTGGGCAAGTCACTTAACCCCAATTGCCTTAGCAAAAAATCAAACCAAAACAAAACAAACATTAAGAACTCACAGATTACAGCAGTTTGGACACCATCTGGCATATAGGTATACTATCCTATGGTCCCTAGCATCTCTTTAGGGCATCATTAATTATCAGCATAAAATGAAAATGGATATTCAAAATGATGGGCCTCCATCATCAAGTAAAGCATAAATTAAGTTTAAATAAATATGCTGCTTAAGAAAAAAATTAAACTATAACATACCTTAAAAAGATTTCCTTCAGAATAGTTTAATTTAAAAAAAATACTAGCACTTAAAAGGGTCATAAATTTGGACTCGGAAGTTTCCTTAGAGGTTATCTAGTCCCATTCCTTTATTTTATAGATGGGGAAACAGAGGCTCAGAAAGATTAGGAAATTTGCCTAAGATCAGAGAGATAGTGGCACAACTGGAATCTGAAATCATAAATTCTAACTTCACCTACAAAGTTCCTCCCACTACTATCTCTACTTGAAAAGATAAGTATTATTATATTATCTGGAAAATTCATTTCTACATGCTTAATGATGTTAAATGAAGTGAAATTATTTTTCCTTTTTTATTAAAAAATATATCCAAAATATGTCAAACCACCAAAATCTGGTTTGCATTGCAAACAAATTTAAATTAGGATCACAATCAAAATCAAAAAGTAGATCATATATATTTTTACCAAAACCCTTGTTGTACAATTAAATTTCATTTGTGGAAATGTTCAATCTACATCTTAGCAAAGTCAAAGATAGTCATCTTTTTACCGCACTTCATAGGAGTATGTATGTATTTTGTATCCAGGATGTGAGAACACCAATCAATTATTAAATGTTATATATTAAGCACCCACTTGTACATGGTACTTTTGAGACTGTATAGAAAACAGGAAAATCAATATGATCCTTCTATTACCAAATGATAATATAACAAGTAAATATGAGATTCAATTTTATTCCAGATTCTTATCCAAAACAAAAGGAGAAAAAAAAATTTAAACTGGTAATGGGTTTAAGAAAGAATTTAATTGTCAACTGCTTTTCTGAATAATAGATACCATTTTTTGCTAAAATTTCATTTAAGAAAAGATTTTAAAATATTTTAAAATTATCAATACTTATTGTTCCCTTTTCTTAATCTCTGCTTTGTCCAAGAAGTAGAAATACAACAACAAAATTTAAATCAAATGGGAAAACCGCCAAGACAATATCCTAAGACTACCTACTTAAATGACTTGCCAGAAATCACAGACAGAAATTAAGTAGTTTGGCCACAGTGCATATAATGAATAGACTGTATGTAGTAAACATTTAAATATTATATATTTGTTAAATGAAAGAATAAAAACCTCACGTAAAATGTATAGTAAAATGAATACAACATGAAACGTTAATAAACTTACATCGTCACAGAGGTAAAAATAATTTTATCACAGCTTTTGTGGTTTTTATTTTTAACTAGGGCATAGTTTATAAAATAATTACATCCCTAAAATTAATGTTACATTATATTTCAATTTTAAATTTCACAATTTATTCCTCAAAATAAAAGTACAAAAGTTAATCTCTTGCTTTACATTTATTGTGATCCTTATATATGAATTCAGAAATAAGAAAAAATTGTCTTGTTAGAACAAGTCCTTTTATTTATTTATTTTTTAATTATAGCTTTTTATTGACAAAACATATGCATGGGTAATTTTTCAACTGACCCTTGCAAAAACTTTGTACAAATACTTTTAAAGACATTAGTTATCTCTCAAACCTATTAAACTGGCAAAGATGATAGAAAAATACAATGATAAATGTTGGTGGGGGGTGTGGAAAAACTGGGACACTAATGTCCCAGTTAGTGGAGCTGTGAACTCATTTAATCATTCTGAAGAGCAATTTGGAACTATGCTCCAAAGGCTGTAAAACAATGCATACCATTTGATTCAGGAATCCCTTAATGGGATTTGTATTCCAAAGAGATCATTAAAAAAAGAAAAAGCACCCACATGTGCAAAAATGTTTATAGCATCCCTTTTTGTGGTGGCAAAAAAAAAAAAATTAGAAATTGACAGGATGCCCATCAGAAATGGCTGAATAAGTTATGGCATATGAATGTAATGGAATGCTATTGTTCTATAAGAAGTGATGAACAGATTTCAGAAAAGACTAGAAAGTCTTACATGAACTGATGCTGAGTGAAGGGAGCAGAACCAGAAAAGCACTGTACACAGTAACAGCAATATTATGTGATGATTAACTATGACAGACTTAGGTGTTCTTAGCAATACTGTGATCTAAGACAATTCCAATAGACTTTGGATGGAAAATGCCATCTGCATACAGAAAAAGAACTATGAAGAATGAATGTGGATCATATTTTCAATATTTGTTGGGGGGGGGTTGCTCTTTTTTTTTTTTTTTATGCTTTTTCCTTTTAGTACTGATTTTTATTTCCCAATATGACTCACATAGAAATGTTAAAAATGATTGTACATATACAACCTATATCAATTTGCTATCTTGGGGAGGAGAGAAGTAAAAGAGGGAGAAAAAGAAAAAACTGGAATTCAAAATCTTAACAATGACTGGAAAGGTAAGGAGAATGTCAAGGGAATTCACCTCAGCTCGCTGTTCAAATACTTCTGGACGATCTGGTTCCAAGGTAATTACTCGACTCAGTTCAAACAAAGCAAGTTCTGCATTCTTTATGTCCTTAAAAAGTAATTAGAGTTTTTATTGAGATATATTATTGCTCAAAAACAATTCTAGATGATTTTCTGATTAAAAACATCATTTGGTAATACCACAAATGATAAGATAAAAATCTACGTGTAATGACCTAATACTCTTCACCAAAATATACTTTTTTCATTTATAGATGTTTAGATTTCTTAGTTTTTCTACATATTAACTAATCACTCCTTTTTATCATATGACTAATACTATTTTGAATTAATATGGCTTTAATTAAGTCCACCTTAAGCAAATTCACTTATAATTACAAATATCACCAAATGAAAGTATATAATAACTATTTACTAGACTCAAGAATTTATTTAATATTCTAAAATGCATTCTCCACAACTTCCATTTTAAAAAAACTACAAAAACTCTGATGGAGACTTATTATCTCAATTTCTATGGTTATCATAAAAATAAATTCTCTAAAAATGCCTTCATTGAGTCAATGACCTTTGAGGGCATCAGCTTTGCTGTGGCAAAGAGAGAAAAACAGATTAAATCATGGTCACTCTTAAAAATCATATAACTATTATTTATCTATTATTTCAAAAGCCTGTAAATTTCAAAATTAACTTTGAACCAAGCTAAGAAGTTTACTGATATTCCTAGAATGTACCTATTTCTGATACCATCAATTTCTTAACCTCTGGCTGAAATCATGCTTCTCCACATACTCAATCACATACTGAATGTTTTCTTTGTATAACAGGACCAAGAAAAGAGAAATGTAAGCTTCCTTGAAGAAAGAGTCTATATTTCATTTTTTTTTATCTTCATGATCTAGCTAGTATCTTCTATTACTGGCTGGTTTGTTTTTATCTGGATATTATTGAAATTTTAGCTGAGTAAATTCTACCAGTCTTCTTAGTAGTACTTATTAACTACCTTCTTTGCACCTGGCACTGTACTTACCAAGTCCTATTCACAAGGAACATTTATGGTCTAAAGGAGAGGGTTGCAGGCAATTATGTCCAAATCAGTAACTACTTAGCAATTTAGAGACTTTGAGAGTTATCTAGAGCACTGAGAAATTAAGTAATTTATCTAGGATCACATAGTCAGCTTTCATGGGAAGCCAGATTTCAACCCAAGTCTTCCTGATTTTTAGCTAGACAATTATCTCTTATCTTGAACACAGGAGATGCTTATTAAAGAGTTATTTTGGACAGTTTTGGATTTTTACAAAAACTTAGTAGTTTCTAAATAGCAAAAGCTTTTAAAAGTCAAGATTCCTTTCCTAAAAAGTATACCTTAAAGTTTTAGCAATTTATAATATAGTATTCATAGCACAAGCAAGTTTTTATGCATCAAGTTTGAGACCAAGCATTTCAAAACCTGCCTCCTGGACAGCCCAGATCTGTCCCTCATTTTATGTCTTTGTTTCAAAGTCATCATTTATTATTGTTTAATACCACTCTCTTCCTATCAGGAAAAATGAGGGAGGCAAAGAAATAATACCTGAATATTGGTTTGGGCTCTGAAGAATACTTAAAATATCCAAAACATTGTTGGAAAATAGAACACATTCTCTACCTTCACCCCCAATTCAAGAAAGTCTAAAAAAACTACCAGAGAATGAAAAGCACTTCCTCACTGAAAGTAATGGCAACTATTCCCCAACATGTTCTTAATCCTCATCATTTGTCTCTAAAGCTTTTGAGTTCCCATAGGATCATGGATTTGGAACTTAGAGGAATTTTAAAAGTCCAAGAGTCCAACCCCCATCATTTGTATAGATGGAGAAACTGAGGCCTAGAGAAATAAATTCTGGGATACTGGAAGCTCTAAAAAAGCAGATTTTTCATTCTGTTTTTTTTGTATTCCTAAACCCAAAGAGGGCCAAATTCTTTGCACTCAATACAAAGTTCTATCATCTCTATCAAGTGATGTCAAACTCAGAAATAGGGGCCATAAATTCCTACATAAGGATTCTTGTGACTGCATGATTTTTTAGTTTTAAAATGTAATATTATTTATGTTTCATTGCATTTTCATTTATTTTGCTTAATATCACCCAGTTACACTGTCATTACATGTCTAGGGGCTCTAGAGAACATTGCAAGTTGCAGACTTGACCCAGTATGTTTGACCCTTCTCTGGCCTACAGCTTGCTGACTCTCCATTGTCCCTGGAGAAGGCGAGATGCTATTCAATCCTCCTTTGCCCAAACCATTTCCACAGGAGCTACAGGCTCCTTAATATGGCATAATTTCATCCACCTCTGTTATCTGCCTAAATAGATAGTGTATGTAAAAAGTTATTTAGCCTTTCTTTAATGATCCAAAGGTAAATACTGATGACCTTCTATGCTTTAAAGTAAGATGACCTCAAAGATTACTGAAGTGTACAGGGCTGATTACCCTTATACCAAATGGCTCTAGATCACTATTTTGTTTTTCTTAGCTTTTCTGTTTCCTCTTGAACAATAAAGTCTATAAAAGTTTTTATGAAGAATTACTCAAATAAATTATAGCATTTATGGAGTTTCGAATATGTCAGAAGAAGCTAATCTTGAGAGTGCAAACCAACAAAACATTTTTACTAAAGCCTCCATTATCAAATACTCACCTGTAGTCCCTTCTTTCCATAGGCTATTCCTCGGCCATAAATTGCACTAACGAGCTCTGGCTCCTCCTAAACAGAAGAAAAATATAGCACGGAGTTAACAAATAAAAGAAATCCTAGTTACTAATTAGGGCAGATGTGTGCCCCAGGCAAATGTTGTTCTCCAATAGGCCAATGCCACCTATGAATTAATTCAAGCAGGAGATTCTAAACAGCTTTTGATTGGGAAATACTAGGTAGAAGGGAATTAGAGGATTCGATGCTTGTTTCCATGGAAACCAGCAGGCAAGACTGCAAGGACTTCTACAGAGGCATCTGGGGATGATGGTGGCAGGGCCTCTGGTAATAATGACTCCCAGGGAGGAGTTGCAGGAGTAGTTCCTTTAATAAATGGTTTGATGGGAGTAAAATGCAAATGAATAAGGCCAATTCTGGAAACAAGAAGGTAAAAAAGCTTGGGGGCAGTTGGAAATGATCCAATGGTAAGGTAAGTTTGGTGGCTAGGGTGGAAAGAAGCTAAGATTGCCATGGGGAGTAGACTGAGCTAACTCTAATTTTAGAGGGTGGAGAGGGAAGCAGGTGAGGTAGAGGCAGATGTAACAGCAGGAGAAGTGGCAGGTAGACAAAATGTCTACTCTAGAAACAGTGTAGAAAAAAATCTGGGTCCTTCCTCTACGTAGGACTGTAAGCTCTCTAGGACTTCTGGAATGGGATGACAGACCTGAGCCATTATCAAAACTGTGTAGTTTAGGAGTATAGTGACAAAAAGGCAACTCTCTAAAGGCATCAAAGAAGAAAGGACTATCTTTGGAGCTATATGAGCCAGGGAGTTAAGCGAAGATTAGCTGTTGTTGATGTGTATCCCTTGTTTTCAGAAAGGACCAATGACATCACATGGTGATGTTTTGACTTGTATATGAACTGGATTTAAATGAGACAAAGTTGCAAAGTTGTCAACTTGTTTCTTCCTGAATCATCCAAGTCTAGTGGCAAGACAAAATTCAAAATCACCTGTGATGCCCCAAGATGCAATGGATGATGTTAGTGCCATCTGATGACTAAGCTATAAATAGTCCACATCACCTGTTTCAGCCCCCTTCATGGCCACTGGAACCAAGTGTTCTCATTATCCCATTCTACTGGAGAGATGTCTTTACATGCTTGGATCCCATTCTACTGCAGAGATGTCTTTACATGCTTGGCGTAGACATTCCCCTAAAACACCCATGGGTTTGAGAAGGGATTAGCCCTTTTGCTGAGGCTTTACTAGAGTGTAACCACTCTAGTCATAGGCAAGAGTTGGGTGGAAAGAGGGAAACAAAAGGTAGATGAGCAGCCCTAAAAAAAGCCCAGCAAGCCCTCACACCAAAGGAGCTAATCCTCCTAAACACCTGGTAACATCCTGTGAATTCTTAGAGACTTTGTTGAAAGAATCAGATTAGCAATGATGACAGAAATCCCAATAAAATCACCAAATTATAAAAGTGATTTGCATTTTGAGGGGGTTAATGCCAATTACTTGGAAAAGTACCACTGGATTTATTCTCTCTTACTACCTCTACAAAATAATTGAAGTGTCACTCGTACAAAAACAAAATTCTAATCACTTTTCCATTAATTTGTAAGTGCTACACTTTTCTTGGTTCCTCAAGTAGGTCATTCACAACTCAAGAGACTCCTTGTAATAGGAACTTTATAATGAAATCAGAATGTTGTTCCAAGCGCCACCACAGCTTGAACAAAATAGCCAACAAAATGTATACAACTTCCTTGATTTTTATTCCATACTTACCAATAAATCACTTTTGATTACTATTAAATTTTCTAGGAATCCTAAAAATCAGAAAGAGATGCCTTTAATAGTGAAATCAGAATTTAATTTCCTGTGAATTTGGCTAGCATGAATAACCCCTCTTGAGGTTAATCATCCCTAATGAAATTGAATTTCATTCAATTTGGACCTCCAAGTCTCTGGAGAAAGATGACACCACAAAGGGATAAAAGACTTTTCCTGAGACCCTGCCAGCTTCTTTCTAACCAACTTGATTATAACACAACTCATGACTAGAACACCGTGTCTTATTTCTAGTCAGCATTTTCTACTTTATGAAAACAAAGATTTATGTGAATAAATGCTAATAAAAAGATAATAAATCATTTTGCAACTGTAAAGTTAAATTTGAATTAAGCTACAATGACGAATTCAGTGAACAAGGTACAGATAATATGACTCTCTGGAACTTCATTGCAAGAAAGATGTTAAGTGAAAAGCATCTTCCATTCACAGAATGTCAGTTTCAATAGTACACATATTTTAAACAATCATATAAGTTTTCCTTCTGTGAATCAGTTCTAAGTTTTAAATTCTCTGTTATTTCTTGTATCACCTATTCATTTCTAGGAGTATTTAGTGTAATGGGAGGACAATAAATAAAGCAGTCTAAACTTGCAATCTGGAACTATTTCCAGAGGAAATATAGTATATGTATACAGTAATATATCTTTTTACAAATTTGTTATAATCCTACTCAATGCCATATTTTCTCAAGTTGGTTCTGCTAGTAATTAGGGTAGGTTACATTTACAAAGTTATAAATGGTTTTTTCCTTGTCAAATCATAACAACAGATTGCTCTCCTTAAACACATGCACTGGGAAGGTTGCCAAGAGAAAGAGTTCTTGAATAATGAGCAAATTAGACAGTTATTGATTTCTGTAATTGCTTGTTTCAATAGTTGTCAGGAATAAACTAGTGTTTGCTCCTATAATTGTCCCACTGTAAGTAAGCCCTTCCTTGCTCAATACAGGTAGATTCCCTTAATGTAAGAGGCTTCAATTTTATAATGTTTTGATGGCAAGCAATCAGTACATTAAAAAAAAAAAAAAAAAAGGTCAGGGGGTAGCTAGGTGGCGCAGTGGATAGAGCACCAGCCCTGAATTCAGGAGGACCCGAGTTCAAATCTGATCTCAGACACTTAACACTTCCTAGCTGTGTGACTCTGGGCAAGTCACTCAACCCCAGCCTCAAAGGGGGGGGGGGGCGAAGGCATTCACAAAGTAATCCAACTCTACATAAAACCTAACGAACGACGATAATCCATAACAACTTTGTTCTTGGATCCTCAAATAAAATAAATCAAAACAAAAGGATGATGGCCATGCTATAATTAGCTACAAAAAATAAAAAGAGGTGCTTTAAAATTAATGCTCTGAACTAGAGAATAAACATCTGTCTTATCAATTACTTTTTTGCTTAATAAACCTTTAATTTAGTTATACTTTTGATACTCATTCACAGTGATCACATGTTCAGAAACAAAATCTTTGCGCACTGCTTGAGGCAGATAATGCAGAATGCTTAAGAGAGGGTACTAATCAACAAACTGTAATGAACATCTAGAGTAAACATAACTAGAGAACTAATAAAAGACTAGACTGCAAGTTATTTTCAATATTCATATATTTGTGAATATAAATAATATAAATTATCTCTCTTAATGTATGCTTTAATTCAATCAGCAATCTACATAATAGTCCATGTATTTCCATCAGAGATAATCATGCCACTACATAGAAACAAAGCCATAGCTAACTAATCAATTTCTGTACAGAAAGTTAAGACAAACATCACTTATTCTTAGTTCAATGATTCTCTGCCTGGAAACTAGGTGGTATTATTATTATAAATGATTGTTTGGGTTCTAAAAACATCTTCTTAATCATCTATAAATTAGTATGTTTGCACATGAATACATTATTATACATTATTCTTTTTCAAATGCAGGTAGATGCAATTGTGATTAATAAAACACAAATTATGGTCATCAAAATCATTTGGTATTGACTAAGAAATAGACTAGTTGATCAGTGAAAGAGGTTAGGTTCACAGGACAAAATAGTCAATAACTATAAAAATCTAGTGTTTGACAAACCCCAGCTTTTGGGATAAGAATTCACTTTTTGACAAAAACTGCTGGGAAAATTGGAAACCAATATGGCAGAAACTAGGCACTGACCCACACAGAACACCCTATATACCAAGATAAGGTCGAAATAGGTTTATGATCTAGGCATAAAGAATGAGATTATAAATAAATTAAAGAACATAGGATAGTTTACGAGGAAGAAAGAATTTGTGACCAAAGAAGAACTAGAGATCATTATTGATCACAAAATAGAAAATTTTGATTATATCAAGTTAAAAAGGTTTTGTACAAACAAAACTAATGCAGACAAGATTAGAAGGGAAGCAATAAACTAGGAAAAGATTTTTACAGTCAAAAATTCTGATAAAGGCTTCATATCCAAAATATATAGAGAATTGACTCAAATTTATGAGTTGATAAATGGTCAAAGGATATGAACAGACAATTTTCAGATGAAGAAATTGAAACTATTTCTAATCATCTGAAAAGATGCTTCAAATCATTATTGATCAGAGAAATGCAAAATAAGATAACTCTGAGACAGCACTACACACCTCTCAGATTGGCTAAAATGACAGGAAAAGATAATAACGAATGTTGGAAGAGATGTGGGAAAACTGGGACACTGATACATTATTGGTGGAATTGTGAATGCATCCAATCCTTCTGGAGAGCAATTTGGAACTATGCTCAAAAAGTTATCAAACTGTGCATACCCTTTGATCCAGCAATGTTACTACTGGGCTTATATCCCAAAGAAATACTAAAGAGGGGAAAGGGACCTGTATGTGCAAAAATGTTTGTGGCAGCCCTTTTTGTAGTGGCAAGAAACTGGAAATTGAAAGGATACCCACCAAATGGAGAATGGCTGAATAAGTTATGGTATATGAATGTTATAGAATATTATTGTTCTGTAAGAAATGATCAGCAGGATGATTTCAGAAAGGCCTGGAGAGACTTACATGAACTGATGCTGAGTGAAATGAGCAGGACCAGGAGATCACTATACCAAAAAACAATAAGAGGATCAACTCTAATGGATGTGGCTCTTTTCAACAATGAGATGAACCAAATCAGTTCCAATGGTTCAGTATTGAAGAGAACCAGTTACACCCAGTGAAAGAACGATAGGAAATGACTACGGACCACAACATCGCATTTCTATTTCTTCTCTTATTGTCTGCTTGCATTTTTGTTTTCCTTCTCAGGTTATTTCTACCTTATTTCTAAATCCGATTTTTCTTGTGCAGCAAGATAACTGTATAAACATGTATACACACATGGTATTTAGCAGATACTTTAACATATTTAACATGTATTGGTCTACCTGCCATCTAGGGGAGGGGATAGGAAGAAGGAGGGGAAAAGTTGGAACAGAAGGTTTTGCAAGTGTCAATGCTGAAAAAATTACCCATGCATATGGCTTGTAAATAAAAAGCTAAAATTAAAAAAAAAAAAAAACACAAATTAATTCCACAGTGAAAAAGGGAAGTAACTATAAACTAACAATCTGAAAGAGCTTTGAACATCATTCTACAGAATCATTTTGCCCCTTGTATTAAAGTCTTTAACTTGGTTAAGGACCATAAACTTTTTTTTTCGTTCCAAATTTTTTTTACTCTCTCCCCCTCTCCCTCCTTCCCAATACAACAAGCAATCCTATATAGGTTAAACATGTGCAGTTCTAAACATATTTCCATTTTTGTCATGCTACAAAAGTAAAATTAAATAAATCAGATTAAAAGAGGAAAAAAATAGAAGAATGAAAAAAAGTCAAATGACAACAACAGCAAAAAAGTGAAAATACAAGTTTTGACCCACATTCAGTCTCCAAAGTTTTCATTCCGGACACAGATGGATGCTCTATCCTTGTTAAGGGGCTCTATGAAATAAGGAGGTCTAGGACTAGTCCTAGGCTTGTATGGATCCCCTCCAATTGTGAGGAGAATTTCTAAAACAAAGTTTAGGAATGGTTCATACGTAGAATCTTCCCCAGTGACTAAAAAGATTTTTTCCTCTTTTTCTAGAAAGGTATGTGATGAACAAAGTGGATCAAATATTGGTTGTCTATTTCCTCTATTGCAAAAGAAATATTTAAAACACAAAAGCATCATAAACACACAATGATAAATACTAAAAACAAAGTATAATAAACCTATGATTCCTACTATACATTTCTGGAAGATATTAAAACATGAACTACATAGGAATATTGTTCAATTCAAGTGGCTATATGGATAATTGAGATCTTTCTAATGAAAAACAAAATAAAATAAACCTGTATTTATTACCTCAAGGATAATTTTTTTTTCCTGAGGTAATTGGGGTTAAGTGACTTGCCCAGAGTCACATAGATAGGAAGTGTTAAGTGTCTGAAGCCAATTTTGAACTCAGGTCCTTCTGACTTCAGGGCTGGTGCTCCATCCACTATACCACCTAGCTGGCTCCCAAAATATTTTTTTGACATTCAAAACTCTCTATAACATGACACTTTCTTACCTTTCTAGTCTTATTATAAAATATATTTTTCCATGTATTCTATAACCCAGTGACACTGTCCTCCTTGCTGTTTCTCACCCACAACCCTCTATTTGCTCATTTTCACTCTCATGCTTGAAACACTCTGTCCTCTCATATTATGTTCCTAGGTTTCCTAACTTTGTTCAAGTCCCAACTAAAGTCCCACCTCCTGTGTAAGAAGCTTTTTCTCAGTTTAAGGACCATAAACTTTAAAATTATATCATACAGAGCATGGAAAAATTACCTGGAGCATGGATGAAAAATGTCTTATTGCTTCATCATATAGACCACTGCCAATCAACACATAGGCAATAGCTACAAAACAAAATGAAATTAAGACATAAAATTAAGATATAAGAAAATAACTGTCTTTAATCTGGTGCAGTCAATAGACTACTGGAGTCAAGAAGATTTATCTTCCTGCGTTTAAAATCTGGCCTCAGACATTTAATAGCTGTGTGAACCTAGACAAGTCATTTAACCTTGTTTGCCTCAGTTTTCTCTTCTATAAAATGGGCTAGAAAAAGAAATGGCAAACCAATCTTTGGTGAGAAAACCATAAATGGAGTCATAAAGACCCAGAAATGACTGAACAACAAAAATAAAATCATTACACAGAATAAAATGTGAGCTGCTCTTTTCTTTTCCAGTTCATTGATACAGGAATTGAAGAAGCAGCCCTCTATGGATACTAGAGTCAAATGCAGCTTTTCAGAATGAACTAGATATTTTCAGGACACCTAAACTAGAGGTGTCAAACATGTAGCCCACTTAGCAGGAAAACCAGATTAAAATGGAAATGGAAAATATTTAATAAAATCAATAAAATATGATGATAAAATTAAAAATAACAAATAAACAGCTAGCATATAGTCACTACTATATGCCAGGCATGGTGCTAAACATTTTGTAAATATTATCTCATTTTATCCTCACAATAGCCCTGAGAGGTCAATGCTATTATTACCACCATTGTACAGTTAAAGAAACTGACTTGTCTAAGTTCACCAAGCTAGGAAGTGTCTAAGACTGGATTTGAACTCAGGTCCTCCAGGCCCATCACTCAATTTACTGGGCCACCTAGTTGCCATCTGCCATAATAAAACACAGATAACATTGCAATTTAAAACTGTCAACCCATAGACTAGTAGCTCCCTTCTCTATGTAAGTTTGATATCACTGATTTAGATCATTTAACCTCCATTCAAGTAACTAAATATATTCTTATCACTTTCTTACTGATAATTAACTTTCTGAAGAGAACTTAATATGCTCATTAAAAAAAAGTCATCCTAGTCCAAATCTTTCACTAACAAAATAAACTATATTAGTATCTAATCTTATAATGGTGGCTAAAAAACAAATATAAGGTTGATTTTATCCAACAACAGAAATCTCTATTAAATGGTAACCTCATGTTTCATCTGCACAATAATAATCATACTACTTGGACATGTATACATATATTGTATTTAATTTATACTTTAACATATGTAACATATATTTGTCAACCTGCTATCTGGGGTGGGGGGAAAGAGGGGAAAAATTGGAACGAAAGGCTTGGCAATTGTCAATGCTGTAAAATTACCCATGCATTTATTTTGTAAATAAAAAGCTATAATAAAAAATAAAAATTAAAAAATACAATAATAATCATAATTCACTTCAAAGTGCAGTATGAAACCAATTAAGCTAATTTATACCCAGCCTCGTTTTGTGTTGGTTATACTTTCTATAATATGATTCTCTGAAAAGTCACAATATAAAGTGGCAAGGTAATAGAGTTAGAAGTGGCAAACAGAGACCAGGTCCTCAATCTCCCCGGTGAAGAGATAAAAATGCCTTTATATAGTTAGATTAGTAGATTAAAAAGGAGGGAAAAGTGAATTAACTGAAGAGCCTGAAAAGAAAATAACCCCTTGGATAAAGAAAAGGGAAAGATGAGGAAACGAGCAATTAGCACCAAAAAGTCTCTCAGATAATGAATAAATACAACAGATTAATAGATCCTGAAGAGAAGTCACCAGAAGGGGAAAAAAAAACAAAACAAAACATATTAACTTGAATATTGGACTAAAACAGGGAGATGGTTCCAACGTAATGGCATATCTAACTAAATAAATAAACATATTAAAGGAAATGAAGAGGAGTCTAGTATCTATCAGTAAGGTTAGTTTAACATTGACTAAAAAAATAACAGCAAAAGTAAAAAATTCAAACAGTGATTAAAAAAATGAAAGAAAAGAATAAATTAATTGTTTAAAAGGTCAATAGTTAGAAGCAGAAGATATGGAAAAACAATTTTTAAAAGACTCAGTTGGAGAAAAAAGTTGGAAAATTTATAAGCAAAGACAACAGAAACAGAAAATAGAGCTCAAAAAGATAATCTAAGAATGAAATGATTCCAAAAATACAAATAAAATTAAGTTTTAACCACAAGTTTTCAGGAAATTGCTATAAATAAATAAATAAACAAACCAAGACTCATTAAGATCATGTAACAAATGCCAGGATGGTTTTTTTTTAAAGCAGTCAGGAGGAAAAAATAAAAAATAATATATATATTTCTATTTAATTCAACTAGCATTAACTGTCTCCTGAATACAACTAACTATGCTAAGCACAAAGGATACAAAGTTAAATAAGGTGTTTAGATTCTACTAACGGTAAACAATGCAGTCATCCCTCATGGATTTCAAATGCCTGTTTGGCCATCAATAACTAAATGGGAATTTGGGTAGATTTGCAGAATATTCTGGAAAATTGCAGACAGTACATGAATGTAAAGAAAAGACAAAAAAAAATTCACATCCTAAAAGCATATTCTATGTTATTAGCATATTTTTGTCATTTATTACCATAAATATACATACATAAACAGTTAAATTTTATTAAAAATATCAGTGCTCTAAAGAACTACAGGCTATATACTCTCTTTAGGAACCTCTCCTCTTTTGTCTCTCTACCATCTACACTTGATCACTTGATTTTCTCTCACAGTAATGTTTGTATCTTGTGCTTTTCTTAGAAAAGAAATTAGTGAAGCAGTTGTTGCAGCCATATCAGCTTTAGATTCAAAGACCCTGCATAGTGTACAAGATACTAATCTCACATACAACCTGAATTTTTGTTTTTTTTTTTGGTGTAATATATTGTTTTATTTGTTTTGTGTGTTAAATAAATGTTAGATTAAAAAAAAAAAAAGATTTTGGGTAAGTTCTAGAGTTATTTGCGCATTTGTGCATGAGATTAAGGGTTGGACCGCAGCTCATACAAAAGAAAGACAAGAGATGGAATGTCATATATATAAACAAAGTAAATCAGTTTGTCTGGAATGGAGCATTGTAACGAATGAAAATGGAAAGCATCTAAGAGCTTATTAGATGCTAAGTGTTGGGGATACAAATAAAAAATCAAGACAGTCTCTACTCTTAATGAACTAATATTCTAATTGGGAGAGGTAACACAAAAAGGAGGGTTCAGATTTGTTTATTAATTTATGGCAGACTGACAAGACAGATAGTTCTTGGGAAAAGAAAGTAGTAGAACAGGTGGCACAGTCTAGAGAACTTTAGGCTGTAAATATCAAGACAGATGGTTGTTCTCCTACCAAAAATATGGTGGATTCAAGGGTCAGAGTCTAGTGGAGGTCTTGGGATATCTATGACAGAAGTAGGGATTTATAATCAATCTGGAAAGACAGACTAAAAAAAGATTATGAAGAGTTTTAAATGTTAAAAGAAGCAATCTTTTTATCCTAGAGGCAATAAGGAATCATTGAAGCTTCTTAAGGAGAATGACTCAAAAATATGCTTCTAAAATAGTAACATGGCAACACAATGCTAAATAATACATTCACTAAGATGGTAAGGGGACAGGCTCTATTCAAGAACAGTTAAAAGGTTTTTTGACAGTGTAAGGTCAGAGGTGATGAAAACCTTACTCAAGGTGATTACAGTACCTGTGAGCTGGGAAAAAGGGATGGGCAACACATGCTATGAAGGAAAATTTGGGTAAGATTAAAGAGTTGAGGATGACTGAAGCTTCAATCCAGCTCCACAAGGAACTGAGATGTATAGAGAGATAGTAGCACCTTCTCTAAGACTCATTCCCCCAACTTCCATAAAGGAACAGAAAAACTGAAAATGCAAATACCCTTTATCAAAGCAATCATTTTTTTTAGAATCATGACAGTAAACAAGCATATTTAAAGATTACATACAGGGTCTAGACCCTTCCTTTTACAATAATGAATTGAGGCTAAGAGAGGCTGTTGACCTGTAAAGTCTACATAGTAAGATTTGAACCTAAATCCCAGATCAGTATTTGCATTACACAACAATGCTATATTGTTGTGAATGTGCTTATAAAAGCAGAGTAAATGAAGGCCTGATACTTCCAGAATATCTTACCTAATTCTTCATTCGTGTTGTCATTCTCAGTAGCAAAAGGTAATCGCTTTTGTTCTGCAAGAGACTTTGCTTGGTTCTGTAAAACAGAATAATGCTGTCAGTAATTGCAGGAATATAGGAAACATCAATTTTTAAAATGTACATTTAACAAACTAAAACTAGAAAAACCTAACAGAAAAACCATTAAAGGCAATTACAAAATTGTAATAAATACTATAATGCATTTGTCTGTGAAAGGGACAACAATGGGATTGGAAGTAAAACAGTTCTATAAATTTTTAAATTGGAAATAGTACTGGCTGGTTGCACAAAAGTCAGTGCCATGATTTTAAAGATTTCTGGCAGTAATAACGCAATTAGACTAGAAAGACTATACATCAGAGATTATGAGTACATGAGTAATAATGGAATATGGCATTATAAATGTGAACATTAATATTTTAGAAAAAATAATTATGGCATTTATTGGTACAGAGCTGTAGAAAAAAGAAATAGATCCTGACCAAGATTTAAAGCATCCTGTTGTCATATAAAAATAAAAACCCAAAGGGGATTTATTTGTATAATCATTCCCACTTAGATTTGTGAAAATCTCTTGCAATCTGACTCTTGCCCCCATCATGGAACTGAAATTGTTCTCAAAGGTCACCAATGACCTAATTATTGAATCTAATTAGCTTTTCTCAATCTTTATTCATCTTGACCTTTCTGAAAGACAATCTAGCCATTCCTTCTTGACACCATTTTCCTTATTTTGGTGATGTAATCTTATGTTTCAAATTTCTTCTATTCGCTTCTATAGCTTTCCTTCCTCTTCCATATTCTAAACATAGTGTTTTGTCTTTAATTCTTCTGGTTTCAATTATTACCTCTATGCAAACAATTCCTAAATTTATATCTCTAGTTCTAACTCTAATCTATTAGACATTTCTACCCAAATAACCCACACCAAAATCTGAAACTCAACATTTCCAAACATAACTTTCATCCTAACTTCTCTATTTCTAACCATACTGATAATCTCACAGTATTTTAAACTCATAACCTTTCAGAAGTCTTTTTTAACTGTTCTCTTTCCCTCACCCAGCACATCTAACCAGTTGTCATATCTTGTCAATTCTACCTCCACACAATCTCTTGGATCCACCCCTTCCTTTCTATTCTCATCACTTTCTAGGGTTCTTAACAAGGAATCTGTCCTTTGAATAAATTTCAGAAGATCAGTGAACTTAGATGGGGAAAATAAATGACATCTTTATTTTCACTAATCTCTGGTTTATTGTGTAACCTTGAGTATTTTATTGTATGCATCTTAAGTCATTATTCTGAGAAAGGATCCATAGGCTTTAGAAGACTGCCATAGGGGTCTATATCAGAGAAAAAATTTAGAACTGCAGTCTTAAACTTTTGTTACCTATTAACTGAACCATAACAAAAGACTTTTAATCATTTCTTATACTATAATCTCTCCCTGCTCCAATTTAGTCTCCATATTGCCAGGGCCATTTTTCTAGAGCACAATTTTGATCACACGATTTCCCAGCTTAAAACTGAGTGACAATATTTTCCCCATACCTACTGCAAACCTTTAAAAGTCCAAACTTCTTAGATTAGCATTCAAAACTCTGCCCACTAGACTCCAATATAACTTTGCAGACTACTTTATTTATTCTATATTACTGCACTAAGTTTTAATATTGACAAACTCAATAAATCACCGTATCCCAAAGTCATCCTACCTTCCTTCCTTTGTGCCTTTATTTGCTCATCCTGTCAACATCTCTTTCATTCCCAACAAAACTCTATTTGACCATGAATTTTTTTCTAATCACTCTAAAAAAGGGAAGGGAAATTTTCCCCCTCTGATTTCTAAGAGTACTGACATCTCTATGAATTTACATTTGAATTTCTATTTTATTCTTCCCATTTACTCCACCCATTTATTGAATTGTAAACTCCTTAGGGGGGGGGGGGAAAAAAGAAAAAAAAAGAAATGCAATTATATAGCTAAGATAATTTTTCTTGTAATAGCTGAACATTTTATACATCTATGGCTTTATCATGTTTCAATAGTTCAAACAGGCATCACTTTTATACACTTTCCAGACCAATGGGAGATTTTAATTGTAACTGTAATGTGCTTATCCAACTGAATTCACACTAAAATTATGAGTTCATACTAGATTCATCTGAGGCATATAAAATTGGAACCTATCATATAGATGAGGAAAAATCAAATCATTGAGGGCTAAGAAGCTCTGCCCTCTGCTATGATTAGGATTTAGTGATATCCTAGAGTTTCATGAATGAGATTGATCAATTTTCTTAAAAAATATTTTTATTCTTTACCACTGGTTGGCATTTCTCTTTTAAGTATGTTATCAATTTAATAAAAATTTAAGTATTAGACTGGACAGCTTTACTTTTTAAAGAGTAAGTTGGGAGGTGAGGCAGATCACTAAAGTGAAGTGATATTTACATATAATTCTTTTAGCTAGCAAAATTTCATTGCTTAATGCATCTGAGTCATTTATTGCTCTAAGTCATGATTTTGGAAACCAAGTTACCTTAATACATATTATTATTATTATTAAGATTAAGAATAAAATTTATAATTAGGGCTTTATAATAATTTTAAATAGGCATTTTTCAAGTTCTCTCTATGAAAGTCCAGATGATCTGACAAAATCCTATATCAAGTTCATCAAAGTTAGTCTCAGAATTTATAACCTTAAATTTACAGAATTATAATGATAATGATAGCTAGCATTTATAAAGCATTTTGTAAGATAGTATTATTATTATCCCTATTTAAAGATGAGAAAACTGAGGAAGAGTGACTTTTCCACAGTTATACAGAAAGTGTCTGAAGCTGCAATTGAAATTAGATCTTCCTAACTCCAGATCCAGCATTCTATCTACTACATTACCTATCTTAAACATTTGTGACATTCTTCTAATTTATTTTTGTGCTTTTAAGATAATGACTGACATAGATTAGGTAGGAGAGATCCTGTGAATCCTGTGAATCATTAGGTTATACTGAATTATATTATTGGAAGAGAAGGTGATTTCCATTAGTAATCTTACCACAGATGCTCCAAATCCTTGTTAATGTTCAGATTATACAGTGACAGTCTAACAGGTAAAGAAAAAAAGTGGCTGTTTAAAATACAAGTCACTGCTTAGAATCAGTCTGATGTAACCTGCAAGGATACCATGTCAGAAAAGTTTTACTGAATCACTAATACTACTCTGAGAAGTCCAGGCAAAAGCCACCTTTGGAACAGCTGTAATCCATGGTCCAAGATCTCCCCAAAGACTCTAGATTCACATGGACCTGGTCCACTGTTCCATGAAAGTTAATTTCTCACTTTGACACATTTCTCTCACTTTGAATTACTCAAGGAAATCTCTCAAGACAAAGTTCTAATATAACTTCTATCCATATTCCACCCATAAAAGATATCTCCAGCTCCCAAACAGACATGGAAGCATATGCAAATTACACACACACACACACACACACACACACACACACACACACACACACACACACACACATATATATCTTTATTTTACCCTACAAAAAATGCAGAAGACTCAAAGGACTCACAAGAATTCATAACCAGGTTTAGAAACAGAAAAACCACTTGAATAATCCATCAACTCTCCCTAACCTTGAAAGGAATTGAATGTCGAGTTGTCATTGGGATAATCTTTTGACATTACAGCAAATACCTCTTTTCCACAGTTCCCATATAGTCTCCTACACAGTGCTATACATAGCACTAGCCTGTAGGCTTAAAATCCTAACAGGTAAAAATATACTTTGAGAATAGCTAAACAATTAATTTATTTCACATCAGATCTTTAAGATCTAATTTACATACTGGACTTGCTTTCTAGGTAGTATATACTTTAGGAACTTGAAGCAGATCTCTTCCATCTTCAAAGGAGCATGAGGAAATTCCTTCTTCCTCTAGAAGGATTCTTAAAACTTTTTCCACTCACAACTCCTTTTTGCTCAAGACATGAGCCCTATTTTATATTTTATATACCTATGTTTATAGGTATATAAATAGGTATATAAATCAAAACATTGTCTGATTTTAAAAAAATCATAATTTCACAATCCACATATTCAATTGCAAGATTCCATATTGGGGCAGTTTAAGAAGCTGGACTCTAGAACATCAGTCCTTGAGCCTTTAAACTTGCAATCTCTCAAATTTGGGAACACCTGAACTTTGGACAAATGAGAAGTCAATAGTCTACATTCGCTGTATAGTTCTACATAAAGTCTCTCTGTGCCCTGACTGCTACCAACTTTGGAATTCACAAGTTTCAGTACCAGGATTTTACTCTGAATTAAATGCAAAGAAATTTTAGGTGAACACATGTAATTCTCATATGCCATTAGGAAAAGAAAGTTGGTAAAGAGAAATCTGGTTCTTTCTCCTTTGTTGTACTCTACAAGAAAGGATCAAGGAATGGAAAAGATTCTAAAGAAAGATTAAACTGATCTGTCAGTTTTTTGGTGTTTTTTTTCCTCTTCTAAATTACTTCCCTTTCTACATGGTTCTTGAATAGTGTCCTATTTGGAGTTATTCAGTGAGTTACTCAGGCAGGGTAGAATCAAAGGAAATGGAACTTCGGAGATTTTGAATAATTTCCTTGAGTAACAACAGGTGAGGATAATAACTCAAAGAAAGAAATTTACCCATATGAATTAGCTCCCATGATGAGATCTAATCCATGTAAATCTGGCTTCTTAGGGGAATAGGGAAACCTGCACCTACATGTTACTGTTTGATTTCCAATGGCTTCTAAATATATAATGGGGGGGTGTCACATATATTGGGAGTTCATACAAATAGTTAGTTTACTTGCAGGAGGTACATTAGAACAACTTTGCAGTAACCCCATGCCAGATTGGCCTTCATACTACAGAGATCTATTGCAGAAATTTTCAAATGGCACCTCCATTTTGGATTACCCTATGAAATTAGAGAGATCATTTGGATAAGGAACCTAAATTGGTCAAGGATTCTCTCTTTCTCCCTCTCCATATGTCTATTCTCACTTTGGTCATGTAAGACAGAAATGATATCATTTCCATTCTATTTCTGCCTTAGAGATGGGATACATTCTGAAACTCCAGGAGCTCCTTATTTTCTCTAGGATAAAATAAAAACCCCACTGTTTAGCTTTTAAAGCTTTTCATGAACAGGCCCTAATCTATCTCTCCAATCTCGATGGACATAGTCTCCCTCCTAAACTCTAAGCTTCAGCCAAGCTGGCCTTTCCCCTAAGTTTCCACACAAAACACCATCTGTTGTCCCTCTGTTTTTGCTCTGGCTACTCCCAATATCTGGAAGACATTTTCTGCCTCACAGAATCCCTTTCTTCCTTCTAGATACAGATCAAGAACCACCTTCTACATGAACCTTTTCCTGATCCCCCAAATGAATGTCCTTTCCCAAAGAACCTTGTATTTAACTATTTTGAATGTATTTGTATATATTCTCTTTATATTTATTCTGCATGTAATTATATATATATATACTCTATACCCATAAAAATATAAGCAACTTATGAGGGGTGGGTTAATTTATTCTTCATATTTTATCCTCAAAACAGTGTTTGTAATAAATGTTTGTTGATTGACTGCAATCTAACAGATTTAACAAAATCTAAGGGATGTGTCACGTCCTGTGTGGCTGGGTGTGACTAGAATACTTTTCCTTCCTCTTTGTGAAGCATTTACAAACACATTTATAAATTCATGCCAAGCAGGTTATGGGTATGTCTATACACATCTGCTATGGCTTTTTTTTGGGGGGGGGGTGTTTCTATTTTGAATTTATAGAGCTTACCATCAAAATCTTGAGTCCAAATCCTATGGTCTCTCTTTTGTACCACGAGACAGAAGAGAAAAGGAGGCTATGGCTGTCTCCTTGGTAGGCCCAAGCTCTTCACAATGAGGTGTATCTAGCACATGGTAAGTACAAGGCTCAATGAACAAACACTATAGGCAGTCACTAGACATGATCTTTGATTTGGAAGCTGTTAAGACAATTCCAATCAGAAAAACTTAAGTGAGCAGACAAGCAAGATCCCATACAGACTGATCCAGGCCCACTACATTGCTCATAAAATATAGCATCACTCAGAAGTTGGAAAAATACCAATAGGGAGTCTGTTCCCATGTATATTGTGAAAAGCATCACTGGACTATCTGAAATACCAGTAAGGCCATGGTAAAGCATTATTGCCCCAAGTAAATAGATGTTTACACACCCAAGTTGTCCAGGTACTGCCACACAGATGGTGTTTACTTTGGCACTGATTACTTTTTAACATGCTCTTCATGGTGCAGCTTGAATACAAATGGTCTGCCAAACAATTGTACCCAGGCTGTATGGCTTCAAGATTTACCCTATGCCCTATGAACTAAAACTTCAAGTAGCCAGAAATTGCAAGAGCCCCATCAATAATATCCATTGACATGTCTCTTCCTCATTCCCTAACATTTCAGGCTGTGACACCATCTTCCCACTATACCCAAAGACACATACCTTTCCAGAACCAAGTTTTCAGTTTAAATTGGTAAGTCATAATTATGGTGATGTGATAGGAGTGTGAAATAAAACAGAGGAAAGGAGGAAAGGAGGAAAAGAGGAAGGGAAAGAAGGACAGAGAGAGGAAGAGAGGGAGGGAGGGAAGAAAGGAGAGAGAGAGGAATGGAAGGAGGGAAAAAGGAAAGAGGAAAGGAAGGAGAAAGAGAGGGGAAAAGGAAGGAAGTAGGAAAGGAGAAAAGGAAGGAGAAAAGAAAGGGAGGAAGGAGGGAAGGAAAGAAGGAAGGAAGGAAAGGAGGAAGAAAAATTATGGCAAATGAACACTATCACAGTTTCAAGATTAAATGCGCATAAAAAGGTTCCCAATTTTAAGCTCTATATGAAGTTATTACTGGTCATACTAGCATTACATTGAAGCACTGCATGATACTGAAGGATGCTATACTTAGGAAAGGAGACCTCAGTATGAAGAGCAGCTATGACACTTATAGTCTGCATAACTCCAGACAAGTAATTATCTTCTTCAAAGCCATTTTTTCCTCATATGAAAAAGGAAATTAAAAACTTATATTAGTTATATTATGAGGGTGGGACAACCATTAAGTACTTTGTAAATATTAAGCCAACATATAAATGTGAACTATGATAATTGGTAGAATAATTAAATTCTTAACTTACAAAAACAAATAATGGAGAAAAATGAGACTGATCTCTCTTCTAAAGATTATTATCTTGAACTGACTAGCATAGGTTAGTTTTCATAGTTGTATGAAAATTATAAGGTGATCGTTTTCTAATTTAAGCCCAATTATTTTCAATGATACTGACTTTGAGAGGGAAAAAAAAAAAACACCTTTTTCATTTAGAAGAATCTTTTTATAAAAAAAAAAAAAATTTTTTTATGAAAATTCCATTGCTGTTCAACTTGGAGTACAAGAGGGAACTTTCTTGCACAATTGAATCTATACAGTCAAGAGATCTACATAAATTAGGACTGGAAAAATGTAGGTTATGCTTTCACCTAATTATAAAAGAATCAAGTATTCAGCCTCCCACCCATGGTATTCAATGAAGTCATATGACCTAGGATGTTCAATTTCTCTAATTCACAACCAATGATTCAATCTAGATCCAATTTTAGATGACTCCTGCTTATGAGACACATAGATTTTATCCATGCAGACAATTTCTGGTCAATAAACACAATTAACTTGAGTACTTAGAATTTCACCATTTAATTGGGCCACAAGGCAGGGATAAGAGAGACATACCAGAATCTTTTCAGCATTAAGGGAAAGCAAGGAGTCACAGGGTGGTGATCCTTTTGGCTCACAGTCTGAAGAATCATGGAAGTTCAAAAAAGATGCTTCTGCAAAACAGAAATTTTTTTGATTATTTTCTTCCCACTGAATTCAAGGCATTTCAGCAAGTATTAAGTCTGACTTGGGTTAAAAAAAATTCAGAATTGTCTCAAAATTCAATTAGGTTAACCAGTAATTTTGTTGGTGAAATTATATAAGTACAGATGCTATGGTAACTAACATCTTTTACCTCATTATCAAAACAGCATATTCCACCTGCACAGATAAGTACATTCAAAAGGTAAAAATGAGAGAACAGAAAAATAAGCCACAAGAGGATAATTCAAGATTGTGAGATAAGTTACCCAAAGGACTAATAAAAAACTTCTCATTAACAAACCAGCAAATATTTGGCATATTTTTAAGAAATTAAATCACCTATGGATTACAATGAAGCATCCAGAATAGGGCTTCAGTGACAGGGGAAAATGGGAAAATATTAAAATGATAAATCAGTAAGGATTTTACTCCTGACCAGTAAATGGAGTGGAGGAATAGGGAGAGAAGGAAGAGAAATAAAACTATAAAGAATAAAAAGTCAAAGATAAAAAGGTTTATTTATTTATTTATTTTTTATCTGAGTAACTAGGGCTGCTATATCATTGGTAGATATGGGAATTCAGAAGAAAGATATTTTCCCCCCAAACAAGACCAGTTTGATCTCAAAGATATGAGCCTGAAGTAATGGTAGAACAAGCTAATTGTAGATCAAGGACTGAGAGCTATTAGAGACCTGAAGAGATCATTTACTTGAACCTTCCCTTAAAGTTGGAATCTCCTCTAAACCTATGGTATCAAAGTTAAATAGAAACACAAAGGAATGGGGGCGCTACTCTATATATAAAGATGCTTGCAGAAAGCATACTGACATTTTCAATTAATATTAAAAACATATTGTAATAAAACAACAATATTAATTTATATAATAGATATGATAATGACATATGTTTTGGTATGTTTTTGTTATAATTATATGTATATATTTATTATTATTATATCAATTAATATATTAAATATTTCTCAATTGCACTTAATCTGCTTCTGACAACACTGACTTTCTGTTTGAGACTTCTGTTCTAAACTAATTCAAACATATTTTAAACCTCTAGCTTAAAAACTAACAATGATAAGGAAATTGTTACTATAAGCTATAAGAAGCTCATCTTTATTCCACCAACATTTGCATTCTTGTTAACTTTCACTCATTAATTTAAATACTTCCCTTTGAAGCAAAAGAAAAAAAGTTTACTTTCTATTGCTTATGACAGCTCTTCAAATGTCTGAAGTTAGCTAACATGTGGCACTTCAATCTTTAATAATTGCATTTTCTTCAACCATTTCAAATACAACATGATTCCAACTATCTATCTCTAGCTGAAGAGATGTTCCTGGAATGTTGAAAGTCAACTTTTCTTACTCTACCTACAACAGTTACTGTTTTTAATTTTCAGATTTCAGATGTTGTTCCTCTAGCTGCACAGAATCTTAGATATAGGGCTGGATCGGGGTTTCTGTCATGCAAAGTATTAGCTTTTGATAAGCTGGTACTTATGCTCATATAGTGCTTCAAGATTTACAAGACTTTAAGGGCATTTTTTTTTTTCATTTGGTCCTCACAACTCTGTAAAGGAGCTGCTACAATAATCCCCCATTTTATAAATTAACTGAGGCTGTGAAAGAATATCTGACTTGCCAAACTCACAAGTTGAAACAGATGGTCGCATAAGTTGCTTCCAATTCATTATGCCCAAAAAGTTACCAAACTGTGCATACCCTTTGATCTAGCAGTGCGACTACTGGGCTTATATCCCAAGGAAATACTAAAGAAGGGAAAGGGACCTCTATGTGCCAAAATGTTTGTGGCAGCCCTTTTTGTAGTGGCTAAAAACTGGAAAATGAATGGATGCCCATCAACTGGAGAATGGTTGGGTAAATTATGGTATATGAATATTATGGAATATTATTGTTCTGTAAGAAATGACCAGCAGGATGAATACAGAGAGGCTTGGAGAGACTTACATCAACTGATGCTGAGTGAAATGAATAGAACCAGAAGATCATTATACACTTCAACAATGATACTGTATGAGGATGTATTCTGATGGAAGTGGATATCTTCAACATAGAGAAGAGCTAATCCAATTCCAATTGATCAATAATGGACAGAATCAGCTACACCCAGGGAAGGAACACTGGGAAATGAGTGTAAACTGAGAGCATTTTTTGTTTTTCTCCCCAGGTTATTTTTACCTTCCGAATCCAATTCTACCTTTGCAACAACAACAACAAAATTCAGTTCTGCACATATATATTGTACCTAGGATATACTATAAGATACTTAATATGTATGGGAATGCCTGCCATCTAAGGGAGGGGGTGGAGGGAAGGAGGAGAAAATTTTGGAACAGAAGGGAGTACAAGGGATAATGTTGTAAAAAAATTACCTATGCATATGTACTGTCAAAAAATGTTATAATTATAAAATTAATTAAAAAAAAGTTGCTTCCAACTCCCAAATTCTGTGATTCATATGATACATTCATAGTGGTAGCTATCCGGTATCAGGTTACCATGTGTTATTTAGTTTTAATTCATCTTCTCTTCCTTTTTTCTTAAATGCATTTCCACTATCAAGCATCAAAGAGAAAAAGGACTCTGATAATTTAATTTCTTATGCAAAAAGGATGATCACTTAATCATTTCAATCCTAAGCACTATCTACATGTTATTTTATTACTAATAGTTCTGAGTGAAGGAAAAGATTTAAAAATTCTACTTTACCTACCTATATGGGAGATATATGGTATGAAGGTTGATGCCTTTTAGGCAATTTAAGATTTGCAAAACACTTTGGATTACTTAGAGAAAAAGAATTCTGTTCTTCATTTCAAATCATAATGATAAGAATCTGAAAAGGCTTTGAAACTCTTCTTATCAGTTTTCTCCAGTGAAAGATCAGATGCTTTTTTCTTCTAGTCAACTATAAACAGTTTTTTTTTTTTTTCTGGATGTTTTGCAATCTGGGATCAAAATAGGAAATAGTATGACTCAATGGACCTAGCAGCAAGGGAAACTCTCAAGACATCTGAGTTCTAATTCCAAATCCTGGCAATATTATCCTGTATAACTTGCTCATGGCAAAAGCATTAATGCCTTTTGTTTTTCACAAGGTTGGACTCATCTCACAAGGACAATGCAGGAAATAGCAAAAAATTATAATAAACGAACTCCCCAAAATGAGTATCAAACACATCAATAACAACATATGCAAGGTTCACAAAAGTGAAAAGATCCTGATTCCTTGTAAACTGTATTTACTATTCTAAAATATTTTTTGAGTCTATACGTTTATTTGGGACAAAAGTTCTTAACTTGAAGTTTATGGACAGATTTCAAGAGGTTCATTAATTTGTATGAAGAAAAAAATTTTTATTTTCACTCACCTCTAAAATTTAGCATTTCCGTGAACAATTTAAAAACGTTATTCTGAGAAGGGATTCCTAGGTTTCATCAGGCCACTAAAAGGGTGTATGACACTGAAAAGGTTAAGAACACTAGATGTAGACATATCAACAAAGAAACACATCTACTGAAAATTATATATAATGGGGGGCAGCCAGGTGGAGCAGTGGATAGAGCACCAGCCTTGAATTCAATTCAGGAGGACCCAAGTTCAAATCAGATCTCAGACACTTAACACTTCCTAGCTGTGTGACCCTGGGCAAGTCACTTAACCCCAGCCTGGGGGGGGGGGGGGAGAAGAAAATTATATATAATGAAAGAGAAAGCTGTTAAGTAAGCTAATCTATTTTTGTGCTTTGCTGGATATATTTATGTTTAAAATAAAATTTAAAAATTTATTGTAATAAGTGTTTTGCTGAATTTTTAAGATGTCATTGTCCAAATGATCAGTGATCAAAGGATAAGAACAGGCAGTTTTAAGAAGAAAAAAAATATACAATCATATTAAAAAAATCACTTAAATCACTATGTGTTAGCAAAATGCAAATTAAAACAATTCTGAAGTACCACCTTACAACTATCAGATTTCCTAATGGACAAAAAAGGAAAATGACAAATATTGGAAGGGATGGGGAAAAACAGAGATACTAATACATTATTGGCATGCTCTATTCTAGAAAGCAATTTGAAAATACATCCAAAGGGCTATAAAACTGTGCATATCCTTTGACACCACTAGGTCTGTACTCCAAAAAGATCAAAGAAAAAGGTCTGTATGTACAAAAATATTTATAGCAGCTCTTTTTGCAATGGCAAAGAATTGGAAATTGAGAGGAAGTCCATTAACTGAGTAATAAATGAGTGTTTGATTGTAATGGAATACTCTTGTGCTAATAGAAAAGATGATGAAAAACCTGGAAAGATTTCTATGAACTCATGCAAAGTAAACTGAGTAGAACCAGAAGAACACTGTATACAATAATGGCAAGATGATCAACTGTGATTGAGCTATTCTGATCAATACAATAATCAAAGATAATTCTAAAGAGTAATCAAAAAATTCTGTACATCTCCAGAGAAAGAATGGAGGGTCTACAAACACAGACTGAAACATATGTTTTTTTTAATTTTCTTTATTATTCTTGGGGTGTTTTTGGTTTTAAACATGGAATTTTTTTTGTATGATTGAACATGCATAATCAATATCAAATTGTTTGCCTTCTCAAGGAATGGGAAGATGAAGGAGAGAGCATGTTAAAAAATTTTGTCTACATGTAATTGAGAAATTAATTTAAAATAATAACTGCTGGTGTATTATTCTTATTCTTCACAACAGCCATGCCTATTTTTCTTTTCTTTTTCTTAAAAATGTTATCCTAAGACCATAGCATAATGGGAAAATTAGAAAATTAGGTTTGAGGTATTAATCCTGATGTGTTTCTTAAAAAAACAAATTCACTAATTGAACATGAGCAAATTAATCTCTTTGGTCCTCCGGTTCCTCATCTATAAAACTAAACTAGGTGATCTCCAGTTAGCATAACTGTAGCCCCAATGGCTCCAAAGTTCAAAAACTTGACTTGTAAGTCTAAAGAAAAAAGTGAATGTTTAACAGAAGATACATAAACAATTGTTTTGCTTTAAAAGACAAAAAATAGTCCTCTTCAGATCACAAATTTGTGAAGGGTACATGAAGATTAATCAGAATGCAAACATTATATACAATGGGATCCATAATCTTCATATTAATCACATTACAGAATGATCTTTCTGAAATCACCTGGAGAGCTGACAATTTTCCCTCCATAAGTGTACTATGGCATACTTCCAATAGAAGGGCAAAGTTCTAGTACATAGAAGCTGTGCTTCTAACTAGTCAGACTTCAACACCATTAGCACTCTTACTCTCTTTTCCAGCTCTCTTAATCTTCCCCGATTAGAACATATGTGTATTGAGTGAGGGCAGGACTAGCTTTTTTTTTTTCCCCCCCTTTCATTCTTTCTTTTTTTGCTTGTATTTATATCCCTAGAGTTTAGTACAAATCCTGGTACATTTTGTGGCTATTCAGTCATCTCTCTTTGTGACCCTATTTGGGTTTTCTTGGCAAATATATTGCAGTGGTTTAGCATTATTCCTTCTCCAGCTCATTTTACAGATGAGAAAACTGAGGCAAACATCTAATAAGTGTTTGAGGCCACATTTGAACTCAAGTCTTCCTCACTCTGATGCTCTATTTTCTGTATCACCTACCTGGCTCCATCCTGGCACATAGTAAACACTTAATAAATACTTGTTGCATTGTTATCTTGCTTATAAAGAGTACCTAATTAATTTTATTTGAGCATTACAAAGGTTCGATATTTAGTTACTCTAAAAAAATGTGAAAGAAAACATTTAGAACTATAACTCTATTAAAATTCTGTAATTTCTCCCAAAAACATCATTCTACTGATCCTTCACCAGTTTAGATGACTGAACAGCCACCCAACCTAGTCTTTCTTAAGCAAAGTTAAAAGACACAGAGCTGAAATCAAAGTTACCTATTATATCAGAAAAAGAAAAAAAAATACATGCATAATAAGAAAAGCAGCTGCTAAAAGCTGCTTTTGCACACTGAGACAAATAGGAGGAAAAAATGAGTTCCTAAGTCATTTTAATAATTATTAATACTATACTTGAAATAATAAATTAAGTATACATAATTAAGAGATTAAACAAGATGTGATTAAAAATAATACAGCCAGAGTGGAGGCTGATGTTAGGTATCAGATAGGAAAAAAAGTCCAAAATGCATTAAGATGCAGGGGTTATACTATTCACAAGCCCAGAAAAAGTGTCTAAGATGATAGAAACAAATAAAATTCACAAGGACTTAACATTACAATGTCAAGACAGTAAGGAACAGCAAAGACTTAACTAAAGTAGTAAATAAAAATGTAGAGACAAATAATATTTTAAAATTGTTTTGTTCAGATAAATGGTCAAAATATATAAACAGGAAGTTCTCAGAGGGAAAAATCCAAGATCCAAGTTTTCAACAATCATTTTTAAATAATCCAAAGCACTAATAAGAGAAATGCAAGTTAAAATAACTCAAGGGGCTCCACCTTCCATTCATAAGATTGACAAATATGGCTATTATTGGAAAAGATATGAGAAAACATGTACATTAATGTACTACTGATTAGAGATTATGGATTGGTTTAGCCATACGAGAAAGCATCTAAGAACTCTATTCAAAAAGTCATTAAACTGTGTATAACTTTTGATCCAAAAAGTCATTACTATTGGATCCATACCCTAAAGATTTCCCAAAAAGAAGAGAGGGATACATATAAACAAAAATATTAATACCAGTTCTTTGCACAGTAACAAATAAAAGGGGGGAAAAGGGAAGTTAAGGAATGGCTAAACCAATTGCCATAAATGAATGTAATGTGTGCCATAAGAAATGAAGAAATAGATGGTTTCAGAAAAAACTGGGAAGACTAGAGAATATTTTATAATAATAGCAATACTGTAAGAAAAACAATTTTTTGACTATTAAGATCACTGTACATGGCAACAAGATTATACGATGAACAATTTCAATGGACATGGCTCCTTGCAACAATGAGATGATTGAGGCCAGTTCCAATGATCTTGTGATGAAGCAAACCATTTACACGCAGAGAGAGGGGCTGTGGCAACTGAGTGTAAATCACAACATAGCATTTTTACTCTTGTTTGTTTGCATTTTATTTTTTCTCATTTTTAATCTTATTTTTCTTGTGCAGATAAGATAATTGTATAAATATGTATACATATATTGGATTTAATATATATTTTTAACGTGTTTAACATATATTGAATTACTTGCCATCTAAGGGAGGGGATGCAAGGAAGGGAGGGGAAATTTGGAACACAAGGTTTTGCAAGGGTCAGTGTTGAAAAATTAATCATGCATATGTTTTGAAAAAAATTAAAAGCTTTAATTAAGGGAGAAAAAAGAAAAAAAAACTTTTAAAGACTTAAGAATTCTGATCCACAAAATAACCACCTAGATTCCCAAGAACCCGTGAAGTTAATACTTTATCAAACTTCCTGACAAAGAAGTGAGGGTCTAAGGGTTCAGAATGAGATGCACATCTGTGAGCATGGCCAACATGGGGACTTATTTAGCTTGGTTATACACAGCTGATACAAGCTATCTATTTTTCTTTCAGAGTAAGGAGGCCAGCAACAGGTTTATAATTTTTTAAGTTTGAAAAAGATCACTGAAGCATTTTTTTTTAAAGCACAGAAGGCAACAGAACGAAGGCCAGTGAAAAAATGGATAGCTTTGGAGAATTTGTTATATGCTTAAAGTAAATAGCAAGCTGTTTATAAAACAGATCTACCACTTTATGTACAATCCTCTTTTTTGGATTTATATATGAAAATGCTCATTTTGCTTAGTGCTGATTAAGTTCAAAAGAAAAAGGAAAGAAAGTGGTTTCATCCTAAGAATTTTCTTTCAAAAAGCACACAAAATGTATTAAATGCATTGTAGCAGACAAACAGAAATCACTGATCCAAATGAGCCCCAGGGGGCAGTGAAGCAGAGTAAAAAGAGCAATAGATTGACATGCAGAAGATCTGGATTCCAGTGCTGACTCTGCCACTTTTAAACACTGTAACAAGTTACCTGATCTTTCTAGGTTTCAGCAGCCTTTTCTATTAAAAGAGGACCAGATCATCTTACTTCCTGATCTATAATTCTATGATTCAAAGGAATAAAGTAAAAAGAAAATATTTCTGATTATAAAAGTATGGTCAGGAATAGGATTCTAGTGGCACTTGAGAGTAAAAATATTAATCAATAAAAATAATCTTGGAGAGGGGGCAGCTAGGTGGCGCAGTGGATAGAGCACCAGCCTTGAATTCAGGAGGACCATAGTTCAAATATGGTCTCAGACACTTAGCACTTCCTGTGTGACCCTGGGTAAGTCACTTAACCCCAGCCTCAGGGGGGAAAAATAGTCTTGGAGAACATCTTGTTCAAGGGATTTTAAAACTGATGTCCATGTACTTTTATATATATATATTTTAACAACCATATTTTAGTATAATTGGTATCCTTTGTAATTCTATGTATTTTTCTTGTAAGCATTCAAAAACATTTTTCTGAGGATTTTATAGCCTTTATCAGACAACCAAAGAAGCCCATAACCCAAAAAGATTAAGGCACATAACCAATAAAGATAGCCAGGTAGCTAGAGTACTTAACCTGGAGTCAGGAAAGAAGGTCATCATCTCTAAGTTTCTCCATCAAAAAGATGGGGATCTTAACAGTACCTACTTCCAATATGGTTGTGAAGATCAAGTATGGATGGAGCCAAGATGGTGGTGAACAGGCAACAATCTAGCTGAACACTCCCCTCCAAACAATTTTAAAATAATGCCTCAAATCAAATTTTGCAGTAGCAAAGCCTACAAAACATCAGGATGAGACATTTTGCAGCCTAAGACAATTCAGGAGGTCAGCAGGTTTGATCTGTAATGTCAGGGAGGAGACCTGTCCAGAGTATAAAAGCAGCACTATCAGCAACAAGCCTTCAACATGGCAGTAACAGCTGCTTTCAAAATACTCAACCCAGATAGTAAGGGAGGCAGACAACTAGTCAGAAAGAGATTATTTTGTTGGCATTGGGTACAAATGGAATGGATTGGTAACTCTATTGCCTACAGTTCTAGAATGGAGAGGAGAGATTGTGATCAGTCACAGGGAAGCAGGGACCCTGCCAAAGCAGGAAAGATATTAGCACTTGTGGCTGCATGAGAATAGGAGACCTGGTCTAAGCTCCAAGGCCAAGGAGACTTTAGTACTTAGGGTTGCAAGGGAGCAGGAGCCCTTCCTGGGTAAAAACTAGAGTGAAGAACATGAGAGCAGTGACCACACCTCTTTCCACTTCATATCACCTTGGAGGTACTAAAATCTTGCAGACCCCCAAAACAAGCTCTGAAAACACAACACAAAAACTCTGACGTTTACAACAGTACCTCCTCACCCAAAGGTGAGCAGAGACCAATTTTAACATAAAGTTCAAAGTCAAGAAATAGGAGATATTTAAAACAGAACCTGACCATAAAAAATCATTACAATGGCATAACTACTAAGACACAAACTCAGAAGAAGACATCTTAAAAATAGCTACAACCAAAGGATCAAAAAAAACCTACTAAATGGACAAAATAAACTCAATTAAAGAGATAATTAGGTTAACAATATTTTATTAAAAGATACCACAGCAATATCAAAAAATTTTACAGCAACTTTCTCTAATGAAGGCCTCATTTCTTAAATGTATATATTGAATATAGAATTGAGTCAAATTTATAGTCAAAGAATATGAAAAGAAAGTTTTCAGAAGGAATAAAAACCATCATCATATAAAAATATTCTAAATCACACTATTCATTATAGAAATGGAAATTAAAACAGCTCTAGGACAGCACCTTATTTCTACAAAAAATAACAAAGTCTGGAGGAGTTGAGGGAAATAGGTACACAGATAAACTATTGGTGGGATTATGAACTAGTCTAATCATTCTGAGGAACAATATGGAACTATGCTCAAAGGGCTATAAAACTTGGTGTATATATACCCTTTAACTCCATAAACTACCATTAGGTCTATATCCCAAAGAGATATGTTCAAAAATACAGTGCTTTTTGTAGTGGTAAAGAACTATAAATTGAGGGGATGCTCATCAGTTGGAGTATAGATGAACAAAAGATGGGATATGATAGTATGGAATATTACTATGTTAGAAGAAACAATGAGAGGGGTGATTACAGGGGAAAAAAAACATGGGAGGATATTTATGAACTGATGCAAAAGTGAAAAGAATCGGTTGATCGTTGTGCACAATTACAGCAATGCTGTAATGATGATTAATTGTGTTTGAGACTTGACAACTCTGATTATTACAATGAACCAAGACAATTCCAAAGGATTCATGATGAAAAAATGCTACCCACTTCCACAATGAGAACTAATGAACTGAATGCAAATTGAAACTTTCTTGCTTTTTCCCTTTTTTTTCCAGATATGGAAATGTTTTGCATGATTTCACAAATAAAATTGATATCATTTTTTTGCTTGCCCTCTCAGTGGGTGAAGGAGAGGTGGGAGAGAGGCAGAAAATCTGAAATCCAAAATTTAAAAAGAAAAGAATATTTAAAATAATTCTTTTAAAAGAGGGGGGGAAAAGAAAGATCAAATATAAAGATCTTTGTAAAGCAATTCATTAGCTGTTATCATTCCTTCCTTTTACAAGTAAAAAACTGAATCAGGACGTTTAAATAACTTGCTTCACATCATAATCCATTAGTATAGTAGGAACTACAATTCAAACTTCCTAACTCCAACCTAATTTTCTTTCATTTTTAAAATCTGTAGATCTCAAAATATGTCACAAAAATTATCTGCTGGAGCTTATAACCTCAGTATACCTAGGTTTTTTAAATCATGGATACCACCAGGAAAACACAGAAATTCAAAAAGAGAAGTAAAAAGAAAGATTAATTTTCAATATCCAAGCAATCATATTATTTCCTAAGGATACTACCACATTTTTCATGTCTTTTTAGTACTGCATAACAGTCAAAATAATTACGTGTACAAGAAAGGCAGGATAGTCTGGAGGATAGGTCACTGGACTGAAAGTAAAACCTGATTCAAATCTTGTTGGAGATTTTTCTTAACTATGTGACCCTGGGCACTTAAGTCACTCAATATCTCTGTGATTCCGATTCTTCATCTGTAAAATGACAAGGTTGGATTCATAGGCTTCTGAAGTTTCTTCTAGCTTTAAATTTTTTATTCTAAAATCCTAAAAATTCAAAGAAATTAGGAGAAGACTAAAATCAGGAAATTAAATTAATTTTTAAAAAATGAAATCAGCCACAAATTATTTTATGTTGCCTTTTCTAATTTCCTCTCTCTTTGATCTCCCTGAAAAAAAAAAAAAAGTCAGTCAGTCAATCTGAATGAATTTGATTCAATTCAACAAGCATTCAAAAAAGCATTATAATAGGCACTGGGAATAAAGAAAAAAGCAACACTTCTTGCCTACAAGGAGTTTACATCCTATTGGGAAATATACACCATTACATAAATAAGTAGATACAGAATTTATACAAAAATGATACCAAGTAATTTCAAGGAGAGAATCAGAAAATGTCTTATGTAAGAGGTGGCACATAGACAGGGCTTGATAGAAGGTAGGGATTCCAAGAGGTATTGTTAAGGGCGGAGAACACAAAAGACAAGGGGAAAGCTTGCTTTCATAAAAGCAGTTACTTGTCAGATGCCTTGTAATTTACAAAAAACAGCAAGTAGGCAAATTAAGCTGGAAGACTACATATGTGAAGGTTAGAAATGTAAGACTGGCAAGAAGGGCTCTGGCTACATTATTGCAATAGTCCAGATAAAGGTGATGAGGGCTTGAATTAAGGTGGTGGCTTTCTGAATAAACAAACAAAAAACAGATGTAAATGATACAGTGAATTTATGAATGAAAAAATCTTTTATTAACAGAAATGCTAGACACTGAACAAAGTCATATGGAGGAAGAATCAAGATTTGTCTCCTGGAATCTACCATCTTCTCATGGGTGTGCAAATTTAGGATTAGGGGAAAAGAAAGGCAAAAGTCAAATATGATTGAGCAGAAAATATGCTTTTGATAGAAAAAGGGAAGTGAAGAGGAAGGGTATGTTAATGGGGAAAAAACAGTAAGTTCTCTTTCAAATAGGATGAGTTTGAACTACCTATGAACATCTAGATAGATCTAACATAAAGTTTACAGGATCATCCATTAAGAACTAGAAGGAACCTCATGGATAAAGAAACAAAAGCCCAGAGAGGTGTCAGGAGACCTATCTGGGGACACACAGCCACTAAATGTCTGAAACAACATAACATGGGCACCAGGGACTTAAGAGCTAAAGAGAGTAAAAATTTGATCAGATTCATTACAGTGTCAAAATTGTGAAGGGAGAACAAACCAGAGCGGAGGATAATGAATTGACATAGTAGAAAGAGAAAGAATATATTAAGAAATGAGGAAGAAAGATGAAAGGTAGGAACTTTTGGAATTCCAAACAAAACATTTCTGGAACTAATATACTGAATGATACAAAATAACAACAACAAAAGCTGTACATAATGAGATCCATGGCCTAATATACAATCCTCTTTTTCTATTCTTCTTCCTATTTGAAAATATTTTAATTTATTGGTGTTTGTCAAGTTCAGAAGAAAACAAAAAAGCAAAAAAAAAAATTAAATTTACAGGGTCAAATAAGAATTTCAGATTTGAATAAGGGAGGTCCAACCATCACTATAGTTAATGAGGAGATTGAAGATATTTATTTTTACTATTTTTCTGGCAGAGTAAAAGTAGAAATCATAGGAAGTGAGGAGACTGATGAGCTGGAAGGCTAGGGTATTTGAGAGGCACAGGCACAGCAAAATAGAGTGCTGGTTCAGTCAGGAAGTTCCAATCTTGTCTCAGAGCTTATTAGTTTTGTGACCCCACTCAAGTCAAATAACCTTACTCAGTCTCAGTTTCCTCATCCATAAAATAGGGACAATAATACCTAGCATAAAAGGTTCCTCTGAGGATCAAATGAAATAATATAGAAACTGTTTTGTAAACCTTAAATTACTATATATTAGATATTATTACATCATCATCATCATCACCATTACATCCCTAAATATGAAGATAAAATTTAGAATGATAAGCTAGACTCTAAAACCTTTTTGAAAGAATGACCTTGAAAATGGCAAATAATAGCAAAGGTAGAGACCATGAACTTTAAGGGGAAAAAAAATTATCCAGTGATCCAAACAGAAAGGAGGGTTTTGAAGTGGGAGTGAGAAATAAGGAATATGGTTATTCCTCTTCCTGGCTTGTATGTATTGGGGAACATGAGAGAAAATGCAATTGGTACTAAGGAAGATAGTTAGGAATATCATATTTTTGAGGTGGGGCCAAGAAGACAAAAAGTTGAGTAGAAGACATGTAAAGGGCAGGGATTTTTTTTTTTTTAAACAGAAGATGGGTTATATGAAGATACTAGTGTTCTCTTAACCTAAAATGAAAATGGGAAGGAGATAAAGATGTATAGAAAAGTGAGAGATTATCAAAGAACCCAGTCAAACAATTTCTGAGTTTGAGGATTTTTTTTTGACACCAGAATAGATTCTCAAAGAGTAATTGTATAGAACAAGAAAATTTTTAATTGTGTTCCTTTTTCTATCACTTAACATATTTGAACATTTCACAGATGTTAATATTTTAGGAACTCATGATTTAACCAGTGTGAGTAATCCCCTATTTATATAGACCCCCAAGACTGCTGAGGCACCCCCCATATAACCAGGAGGCTAACCCTCTTGTACTCTATAGCAATGAATTTAGACAAAAAAACCTGAAAAATTGTCCACAGCCGTCACCCAAAAGGGGCCAGACAGAACTTGAATCCCACTAACTACCTTCAAAAATACAGGGTCATTTCCATGCCAACATGAAGCAACAGAATAGGACTTTAGTAGGAAAAAATGTATCAAAATTTAGTTTAAGTGTTGTGCAGGTCACCAGTTTTATTGGCCTCAAACTTAAAGAATGCTGTGGAGTTTTCGTGTGTGTGTGTGTGTGTGTGTGTGTGTGTGTGTGTGTGTTTTTAACTTCCCCACCACCTAGATACTCCCTAGCCAAGAAGTCTTAAAAAAAAAAAAAAAAAAATTTAAAAGGTGAAAAAACTATGTTGTGATCCACACTCAATCACCACAGTCCACTTCTGAGTGCAGGTGGCTCTCTTCATCACAAGACCATTGGAACTAGCCTGAATCATCTCGCTGTTGAAAAGAGCCACATCTGTTAGAATTGATCATCACATAATCTTGATGTTGTTGTGCACAATGTTCTTCTGGTGCTACTCACTTCCCTTACCATGAATTCATCTAAGTCTCTCCAGTCCTCTCTGCTGATCGTTTTTTATAGAAAAATAATATTCCCTAACATTCATATATCATAACTTATTCAGCCTTTCTCCAACTGATGGGCAGCCAGTTTCCAGTTTCTTGCCCACAATTAATTTTTTAATACAAAAAAAGGGCTGCTACAAACATTTTTTACACATACAGGTCCTTTTCCCTTTTTTAGCCAAGAAGTTTTAAATTTCTAGTGCAAGTGGTTCTACTACTTTTGTAGCATGCTCCTTGCACAAGATATGGTTCCTCCCCAAAAAGGACTATCAGCAGAATCAAGAAGTGACACAACCCCTCAGATTTTGGCTATCTCATGCAAATTAGGCTGTGGGACTCCGAGCCAGATCTCTCCCTTAGGAATCTAATTTTACTCACCACTGATACAAACAATAATAATAATAATAATTGTTATTATTATTATTATACTGCACCTAAACCCCTGCTAATTTCAATCCTTGCAAATTCACTTCACTAGCTCAAACAAACACGGGAGAAAAGTTGGAGTGGGGGAAATCCCTTCCCTTTCGTCCCCAATAACGCCTTTGAGAAGAAACAACTAAGTATCAGAAAGTTTCACACAAACACACAGGAAATTAACACTGATCCACAAGCAATATTTGCTTTGTCTGTGAAACATCTCCCTTTACATATTAAACTGAGGCCAGTAACGTTCAGGCTTAATGAATGAGTTGGCCCATCTCCAATATACACACAAACTTCTGATACACACAATCCAAAGCCTGCTAAGCTCTTTCTTTTTTCTTTTTCTTTTTTTTTTTTTTTTATACCCTTTCTGAAGCTTCAAGATCACAAATCAGTCTTAATAAGTAAAACTAAAGAAGAAAAAAAAAGTTGTGTTTTGTTTTTTTTTTTTCCTGCTCCTCTCCCCTACTCCCTTCCCTTCAGAGATTGTGCTTAACACACAGAATGAAGGCGGGGGCCGGGAAGTCTCCTTTCCACAGCTTTTAAAAGGGTGCTTTCCCCTTTTTTGGTTTCTGGCTGTTAAAGGACATAACTGGTGTCCTTCTAGGAGCACAATGGAGCAACGAAAGATGAGCGTCTCGAGGGCTTCGCATACAGTGCAGCTCAACCTAGAGCGTGAGCGGGGCAGGTGTCATTCACCTCTCCACAGCCCCAGGACGCCCTCCAGGATGCACCCCACCCGGGCCCGCCCCGCCGCACTGCACTGCACTGCACCCCGGCTGGCCGAGCTCGGAAAAGGTCGAGGGGGGAAGCCTTTAATTTGAGAATGTTTCCCTCGCTTTTTTCGTGTGCTCTCCCTCCCGCCCAAGCGAAGGATCGGGAGCTGCTGCAGAGAAAAGCTAGAGCAAGTCCCGGGGAGGGCGGCAGAGGCGGGAAAGCTGCACTGGGCGCGTTTCCCCACGGGGGACCCGAGGCAATGCGACCGGGGAAAAAACGGCGGAGATTCGGGCGCCTCCGGGATCCGCGGTCCTGGGGAGGAGGGAGGGGGGACGCTGGCCCGCGTGACTCCCCCGGGACCCTCGGTCCTACCCTGTCCTTCCCGCCCCACAACCGGCCCTCGCCAGCTGCCCCAGCTCTCGCGCGGGCCGGGCACCGCGCCTCGGACTCGGGCTGGACTCCCAAGCGCGGCTAGTGGCTGCCTACTCACCGCTGCACTCCGCTGAAGGCTGTTCCCCCCAGTCCCCAGAATGCGGATCGCAGCCTCCGCCTCCGCCAGCCCCGGGCGCCGCCTGCTGCCGGTGCTGCAGCTCCTGCTTCAGCAGGGACAGTGGCGAGTAGTATTCGGTGCCCAGGGCTCCTGGGTGCAGTTCGGCGGACAGGGCCCCCAGGAGCAGCAGCGCCAGGAGGCGCCCGGCAGCGCCGGCTGCGGACACAGCGCCGCCCCAGCCGCAGCAACAGCAGCCGGCAGGTGCCATCTTCCTTCAAGGCGCATGTGCGACCGGCTCCTCTCCTAGACACTCGAGCTTCCCCGCCTTTAGCTCGCTGCCCGGGCAGGTGGGAGGCGTGAATGGGCGGGACTAAGGAAAAGGGAAACGGGCGTTGATTCCTGGGAATTGTAGTCCACAGCTCAACCTATACTGGACTATACTATGCTGGGAGCAGAGAGAAAGAACTACTACTCCCGGGAGGTATTGCGCTACGTAGCCGTGAGCTCTCTACAAATTCTCCCGCCCCCTCATCCCCAAACCAGGAAGTCAGGAGCTAACTTGAGCTTCGGTGAAGGAGGCGGTGTCGCGGGCGGTGGAGATGGGGACCGGCGGGCGGAGCGGGCTACGGTTCGGGAAGGGATGCGTGGAAAAAACATCAACGAACTATGCCTCCTCGGCATCAAGCAGCTACAGGTGCATCGAGTGTAACCAGGAGGCGACGGAACTATACAGGGACTATAATCATGGGGTGCTGAAGATAACCATCTGCGTGAGTGCCCGGCTTTACGGGCGCTGGAGGTGGGGACTGGGCAGGCCGGCGGGGCTGGGGGAGGGCCGCGAAGCACGCCGTGAGAGCAAAGGCATTGAACTGGGTCGGTGTATCTGAAATAAAGGGGAACCCTGTGGGTCCAGATAAAAAATATGGCAAGAGGGGCGCCCTTTATGTGTTCTTATTTGGTGGGTGGTAGGACGTGCTACGCAGACCTCTTCACCACCATCCCTGGCGTAAGGAGCTGTGCAGAACCGTGTTGAGTAACTACGTTTTTCATTCTGATTTATTTTTTGCCCTTTCTAAATTTTTATTTTTTTGAGAGGCGTCATTACAAAGTTTCCAAAGTGCCAGGAAGACACTCATTGAGTCTTACTTTTGACACTTAGTAGCCCCTGTGCAGCTTCCTGCATCTTTCATGTACCTCGATTCGCTTATCTGTACAATAGGTACCCAAATCGTCGGGTTTTTTCCTGGGCTTTGATGGGATTATCCCTACCCCAGAGAAATAAATACTTTGCCTTCCCTTTTTTCTCCTTTAGTCAATTATTCAGTTAACCAATAAAAATTTATTAAGCGCCTATTTTGTGCTAAGCTCTACTCTAATAGATGAAGATGCAAAAAGAAGCTCTCCTGTTCTCGAGGAATTTACAATCTAAATGAGGGATTGTGACAAATCATACAAGTGGGGCAGTTTGAATGAACTTCTGTAGTTCTGACTCCTTAGCTATCCCCTGTATCCAGTATACCACGTTACATACAAGTTAATTTATCATAAGTGCATAATTGAATGTTAAGATATTTGAATGGAGTTCACATTCGGACTTACCGTTGATCCTTCAGACAATCTCTTTTTGCATTTAAGAGAGACATTTGAGGTCAAAGTATCCTCTTAAAATCCACATAAATGGGCTTTTAACTATCTTTTAGAGCAGGGATTCTAAAACTGCAGCTCGCTGAGGACGTTTATGCCGCCCACCCGGATGTGGCAAATGGACCGAGGGGCGGGAGAGTGTGAGTTTTTGTGTTTACTATAGTCCGGCCCTCCCACTGTCCGAGGGACAGTGAACTGGCCCCCTATTTAAGAAGTTTGAGGACCACTGTTTTAGAATAGGGATTATTGCATTTTATATAACCTTGATTCCTAGCATAGTGCTTAACACATAATGGGCATTTAATAAATGCTTGTTGGTTAATTTCAGACAGGGGAATAAATACCACAGATATACTCTGTTGCTTACTGAATGAGTTCAACTGGTTTAATTAAATATCTTATTTGAAAAATGAGCTCAGACAGAACAGACTTTGTAGGGGAAAAATCTTAATGCATTTCATTTGTTACTTGCAATTAATTGTTAACAACATTAGAATCTGTGCTTAATAGATCTTTGGCATTATTTGTAACATCAAAAATCTTTTTAAATTCTTCCAAAACAGTGTTTTCTAAAGTTAATTTTGAGCTCTGCAGAGAGCACACTTTTTAGCAATTTGTAATGTAGTGGATCCTGTCACGATATATTTTAGATCTAATTTTTGTATAAAGTTATTTCCCTCATGAGGTGAAGAAGCATATGATGAACTCATCTTAGCATATTAATGTACACAATGTAGCAAAAGTTAAAGCGTTTTGGAGATTTTTCACTTTCTATTGTCATATATCTCTTCTCTTGATTAACTAAATTCTTTGTGAAAGCCATCAGTAATTAGTCTTTCACTTCCCTCTCCTCTTTCACTTATAAACTCTAGGTTATCAGGCTCCCATCCTTATTCAACAGAAGCTGCTCTCTTCAAAATTCCTAATAACCTTTTAATTTTTCATTCTTCTTGTTTTTCTCTACATCATTTGACATTATCAATCACCCTTATTTTCTGCATGTTCTCTCCTCTGGTTTTTGTGACACTCCCCTTATATTTCTCTGAACTTTGATCCAGACCACATCCATTATGCTGGGATATTTCACAAGGATTTTCTTGGGTCTTCCCTCCAGGAAGTACTCAGAGAATGGTCCAAGGACCCTTCAAAGTCCCTAAAATCTTTCAGAGGATCTATGAAGTCAAAATATTTTCATCATAATATTGACATTCAAATTTATAATAGGATGTGATGTATTTGTGTATATATATATATGAACACAACACAATTTGTGGAAGAATTTACAATAATTTTTAAGAGTGTAATGTTTAGCCTATATTGGATTTCTAACCATCTGGGGAAGAGGGAAGGGAGGGTAGAAAGGGGAAGAAAAATTTGGAATGCAAGGTTTTGCAAAGGTGAATGTTATCTTTGCATGTATCTGGAAGGGGAAAAAAGATATATTAAAAAAAAAAAAGTGTAAAGGATTCCTGTGACTAAAATTTTGAGAACTGGTTTCAAATAATTAAATGAAATAATATATATATATATAGCACTTTGTAAAACTTAAAGTACTATATACTACTGATTATTATTATTTTACTTAGTCATATCATCAGCTCCCATGGATTCAATAATCATCTCAATGATTATTGATTCCCATATTTATATATCCTGACTTAGTCAATTTTCAACTCCAGTTGGCTCTCATTCTACAAATCTGATCCATTGCCAATTCTTGTCATTTCTACCTTCATGTCCCCTTCTCTCCACTCACACAGTCACCACCCCACCCAGGGGATATCATTTCTGTCCTAGGCTAATAATACAATGTTTTTTGGGGGTTTATTTCCTTGCCTCAAGTGTTTCACTACAATAACCTTCCTTCCATTCAGCTGTCAAAGTGATTTCTTTGATCAGTAAATTTTAGTGGCTCTCTATTACCTCCAGGTCAAAATATAAAATTCTATTTGGGTTTTAAAGCTTTTCATCACCTTGGCTCTTCCTACTTTTCCATTCTTTTTATTCTTTACTCTCCTTCACATATGCTTCAATCCCCTGGCACTGGCCTTTTCACTGCATTTCAGACATGCCATGCCATGCTATGCTATGCTATGTCATGCTGTTCTGCTGACTGACAGCCTGCCTGAAATGCTCTACATTTTTTTCTCTGCCTCTTAACTTTCCCAATTTTCTTGGAAGAGTCAATTCAAATACTACTTTTTAGGCTATCACAGGACTGTTTCCTTCCTTTCAAGCTCCACTCCCCTGATGTCTTCCCTGAGATTATTTTCCATTTACACTGTATGTATCAAGTATATAAAATTTTTGCCTATTGAAATGTGAGTTCCTTGAGGGTAGGGACCTTATTTTATCCTTTCTCTCTATCCTCCTTATTTAGGGGGTCAGATATGCTTCAGCTAATTTTACCCTGTAGCTCTATTATTTTAATTAAAATGCATTAAATAACTTATGTTTCTAATCTTTTTGCAAATTGATTACCTTTTCACCTATAAATAATTTTTTCAAAGCTTCAATAACATTCTCATGAGATTTCCAAATTATTGCTTTAACTATATATGAAATTATTCATTGCATGTGTAATTTCATTATGTTGAAATGAACAAAAATATAAATTTTCCAGTGAAGTTGGTTATGTCAATATATTAGGATTCTTTCTAAAACTCCTGTTCCAAATTTTGTTTCTCTTTTATGGGAGTCCCCAGAAGCCACTAAGTTAGCTCTGAAAGCCTGGAGTCTGCTCTGAAAAAGCCAGGTTCTCTCTTCTATTACACATAATTCCTCAAATCCTCTTAGAGCAGCCAAAAATCCCCACCCTGGCCCCACACTCATAGACATCTTTCCAAAATTCCATATTGCTAAAGAGAAAGAGAGAGCAAGGCTTTTGCTTTCTCTCCCTCTATTCTGACTAGCCTATGGCTGTTCAAATTATACCAAGGACTTCTTTACCCATCCAGCTGTGAGTATGTAAATCTCTTTAATACAGAATTGGGGTTCAAAAATCCTTAAATCAGGTAACAGCCTTTTTAAGGTTAATTCCTACTGGGCTTCAGGAAACACTTTGTTGATGAAAACAATAAGTATATGTTCCCTTTATTTGCTACAAAATAATCCTTTGCTAGCTGTCATTCTCATAAAATGACCCACTGTTTACCATCTTACAGTACTTGTCTTGTGAAATACTTCATTGATAATATGTTGAAATTTTCACATTTTCTATTGACCTTTTGGGTGACCTGCAGTTTTAGTACTTCAGAAACAAATATTATTTAACTTGTAACCATATAGTATCACCAAAAGAATATCAGTATATAAAGTTTGCTACTTGTTTCAAGAAGAAATTTGAGGTTGAGTATTACAAAATTTCCCAAAGGAAATACTGCCCTTTCTCTTCATGTACAATTTTGGACTGATTTGATACTAATGTTGTTCTTTCCGCTGTCAAATCAGTGGGCTTAATCATACATAGGTATTAATTCCTATATAATTAACCAGTCTGTATGTTTGTTGAAAAATAATACATTTTAGGTTTTGTGATATTTCTTGGTGTTCACATTTAATACCTACCAACTCTTTCCTGAAAGAAAGTACATACTCTTGGTATATTGAAACTTATATATTCTGTGAACCTTTAGCCTTTCTTCATTTATTTCTCTTGAACCATGTTTTCCAAAACATTTTTTGCCATCTTCCCTCAAGCATTGAAGCCACTGAGTATTACAGTATACACTCAATAATAGAGATAGGTATTTTGGGTAGGATTTCTTTACTTCCTCATCCTCTACAGCATTTGGCTTCACTGGTGGTCTTTTTTTGCAAAAACTGATATGAACACTGTAATATGCAGTTTGCAGGTATCCCAAGGATCTTGGAAAGGAAGTTTTTTGTTGTGTTTGGAATTATAGAAGGCTGAAACTTTGGAGAAGTATATTTGAAACAAGGATACTTACAAGGCCCATCCTAAGGACCTCCAGAAAGCTAGCCCAAACATTACAGAATCATGATAAAAATCAATTCCACATATTTGGCTCTCTGGAAAGGACTCATGAGCCATCACCCCATTTAGCTACATCTAATTTCCTTTTGTCTTCTGGTTTCATTTATAGCAAGAATTTTTAAATTGGTATTATTTAGTTCCTCCAGTAATCTATAAGTATAGTTAACTACATCGAATTTTGTGGCAGAGTGAACCAAGTGACTGACTTGGAGTCAGAAAGATTTGAATTATAGTCCTACTTAAGATAACTGTAATGTGTAACTATGCCCAAAGGAATATCAAACTTTGCATACATACCCTTTGATCCAGCAGTGTCTCTACTGGCTTCATATCCCGAAGAGATCATAAAAAAGGGAAAAGGACCCACATGTGCAAAAATGTTTTGTCAGCCCTTTTTTTAGTGGCAAAGAACTGGAAACTGAATTGAAAATGATGCCCATCATTTGGGGAATCACTGGTATGAATGTTATGAAATATTATTCTTTTATAAGAAATGATCAGCAGGATGATTTCAGAGAGGCCTGGAGAAACTTGCATCAACTGATGCTAAGTAAAGTGAGAATATTTGTACACAGCAATAAATAGCAAGATTATATAATGATCCATTCTGATGGATGTGGCTCTTTTCAATAGTGAGGTGATTCAAGATAGTTCCAAAGGTCTTGTGATGAAGAGAACCATCTGTACACAAAGAGAGGACTATGGGGACTGAGTGTGGATCACAACATAGTATTTTCATTTTTGTGTTGTTGTTTGCTTGCATTTTGTTTTCTTTCTCTTTTTTTCTTTTCTTTTTGATATGATTTTCTTGTGCAGCATGATAATTGTGGAAATATATATAAAAGAATTGCACATGTTTAACATGTACTGGATTACTTGCAGTCTAGGGGAGGGGATTGGGGAAAGGGAGGGAAAAGAATTTGGAACACAAGGTTTTACTAGGGTGAGCTGAAAATTATCTATGTTTATGTTTTGGAAAATAAAACTGTTGGGGCAGCTAGATGGCAAAGTGGATAGAACACCATGCCTGAAGTCAGGAGGACCTGAGTTCAAATGTGGCCTCAGACACTTAATACTTCCTAGTTGTTTGATTCTGGGCAAGTCACTAAACCCCAATTGCCTCAGCAAAAAAAAAAAAAAGGAAAAAATAAACTAAAACTATTATTTTTTTTTTAAAGAAGAAAAATGAAACTATGCCCAATGTCACCCTTTAAATAATACAATTTTACATATAACTCTGAATTTGAGGTTAAAATATTAATAGTTCTGGCCTAAAGATTATAATGTAGGACAAACTTTGTCACCATATATGTATTTAATCAAAATGTATGAAAATGTCAATGTAACCTGATTTTTCAACACCAGAATAGTGCAGGCATTTTTAAATTTATAAGATTTCATGATGTGGGTTTACTTGTTCTGACATAATCTTCTATTGAAATATTTCAGAAATCTTGCCAGAAGCCTGTGGACAAGTACATCGAGTATGATCCTGTTATCATCTTGATCAATGCCATTTTATGCAAAGCGCAAGCCTACAGGCATATTCTTTTCAATACTGAGATAAATGTAAGTTGTGCATTTTTCTCATTTTTGCTTCATTTGAAAACTTTTAAATGTCTAGGAGACTGATAAATTAAAAGCAATATTTACACTATTTACAAGTTGCTATTCTATACCTAGTGACTTTTGAGTGACTATGAATATAGTAAAGCACCCTTCTGCCATTTAATCTTGGAAGTCATCATGAAGGAAGTAGGATTTCAGAATTCCATTTAATTTATTGAATTTAAATCTGTTTAACATTTTAGATAAGTAAATACTGTATAAATAGTAAGATGATAAGAGTTGTTTGCTCAACATTAGGAAATCTTAGTTTAAAATAACAAAAGGGAAAGTCCTTGCTTTGTAGGCTGTCTGACCCTATCTCCTTTGCAAATTTAAGCCTGATCCCTTCCAACTTTAAAAATCCTAAAGGTCAGAAAAAATTTTAATTTATAGATAGGCACATGTAAGGAACATATCAAAAAATTAACTTGAATTTCCTAATATTTTCTATTTCTACAGCAGCTTTAAACTTTAGAATTTTCCATTGATTTGTAATGTTTCTGTCGTTTTGATAATAAAAACTGTTGCCTTTGTTTTCTTGCTTCTCTTTTCACCATTATATGTCACTCTTTTGTGTTAAGTATATTTGGGCTATTTCTTTACCTGACTTAAGTGCCAGAGTGTTTTTGGTTATCAGATCCATGGGAAGCTCTGCATATTTTGTTTGCTTTGTGAAGCATATCTGAGGTGGTTGCAGCTACAAGATTCAAGCCAGCACACTGAACCTGATGACTTAATAAGATATGCCAAAGAATGGGATTTCTATAGAATGTTTACAATAGCTTCTTTAGGTAAGAAGTCACTCTTTCTATTCCTGTGGAAGTATTAATCTTCATTAAAATCTCAGAGAGGCTTGATCAGTTAAATTTAACAAAAAGTATCTACTTTGTTCACTCTGCTAGAAATTAAGAGTCAAAAACAGTTCTATTTCTGCCCTCAAGGAGTTTACAGTCTAGTGGAGGATATAGTGTGCACACAAAAAAGTAAAAAGGGAATTTAAGGAGGGAGACAATGCTAATACCTAGGGGACTTTCATGGGATATGACACCTTTGCTGACCCTTAAAGAAAGCTAAAGATTTTAAGGAGCAAAGATGAAAAGGAGCTGTATTCTAGGCCTGACAAATGACTACTACAAAGGCACTAAGATGGGCAATGGGCTGCTGCATTCAGAATGAAGTGGTCAGATGAACTGGAATGAAGAGGTGGAGATTAAGTTCTACAATCGGCCACTGTGCTCTATGGTTTTGATTAAATCACTTCAACTTTTTTGTTGTTATTTTTTGCTTTTTTCATATGAAATGGGGGATAAATCATTCTTCAATAAATCAAATAGATTTTTAAAAAATTTTTGTAGTATCATATATGTCATTGTAATAATATACCTCATTAAGTCAATATGTCATTAATTGGGTAACCAGTTATCTAATTTGAAGAAATTGGATAAACTAAATAGATTTGCAATATATGCAAATATATGCTTATCACATGTGTCCTACCAGGTGTAGGACTTATTACATTCAAATATTCAATTTGGTCAGTGGGAAGATTCTTCCCAGACATCCTTCTCTCTGAATGCTATTGTCTTAACAAATGTCATATATGTAGCACTCACTCTAATATGTGCAAACATTTCCCATTATCTCATTTGAGCCCTGTAAGGGTAAGTTTTATGTATGATAGTATCCCTGTTTTGCAGATGAGAGAACAAACTTGTGGTAGTTAAATAACTTTCCCAGAATCACAAACATAGTTAATTTGGCCACAGACACTTAGTAGCTGGGTGAACCTGGACAAGTCACTTAACCCTATTTGCCTCAGTTCCTCATCTGTAAAATGAGCTGGAGAAGGAAATGGCAAACTGCTCTAGTCTCTCTGCCAAGAAAATCCCAATGGGATTACAAAGAGTTGAACATGACTGAACAATAAATGTATTTATAACTAGAGATAACATAAATCTTTTTCAGTTTCTTATAAATGCTTTGGGGATTTGAAAGGAAATCTGTTTGTTTTTCATCAAAATTGAGATCTAAACAAATGTTAACAAATCAGGATTATCCAGATCCCTTGTTTATTGAGGCTGGCTGATGATGTTAATAATGATAAAAGCTGACATTTAAATAGTGTTACAAGGTTTGCCCAATATTTTATATATTTTTTCTCATTATATTCTTACAGTCCTGTGAGGCAGATGCTATCATTAGTTTCATTTTACAGGTGAGACTTAAAATTGCTTATCAACTGCTGATGTCAGTACTAATAATTGTCTTATGCTTTACTTGGGGATAACTACTATTATTGTAAAATAACTGATGATAGACTTTCTAGCAACAAACATCCTAGCTTCTAGTATTTTTTTCCTCAAGTATCAAAAGCTAAGCAGGGTAAGCTACACTAACTCTGGAAAAGGAAACCTTTAAACCCCTGTAAGAGCATTTATTCTGTATTTACTCACAGTGGGAGTTAAGTAGAAATATTGTATTATTTTCTACTTGTTGAATTTTTTAATGTATGTGACATCTTCACTATTAGGTTGTAAGCTTCTATATCCCCCATAGGACTTAACATTGTATAGCAATCAGGTTCATTAATTGAATTTAGAAATAAAGTGCCTCAATTCAAGAAAAACTACAATACCAAACCTACAATAAATACACTGTAAGTGTTGATTAATAATGACACAGATACTGATCTATGTTTTTATTCCAAAGGAAAGCTATCAAAGGATTTCTCTCAACTTTTTTAAATAACAAGAGAGCCTATTATAAGTTTCAGAAACTATATTCTTCCTTTAACACCCTTTGTACTTGTCACTGGAAAACTTAAAATGATCTAATCAATATAGCTAAAGCATCAATGCACAAATTTTCTATAGAAAATTGTTAAAGATCTTGGCTTTTGTTAAATAAGTGGGAAAAGCTTTTCAATTCAATAATACCACATTAGCTATGTTTTTATGGCTTATTTCCAAGGAATTCCAAGTAGGATATTCATATTATGGCTTATCTTTCTTGTAAAGGATCATAGATTCATAAAATTTCATAGATGGAAGGAATCCTAGGATTTTTGTAGTCCAATCTTTTCTTTTTATAGATGGGGACACTGAGGCAGCCTTATTTTTCATACTTTATAAATAAGGATATTGGAGGCTCAAATTTTACATTATTGAGAAACAAATCTAAAGCAAACTTTATCTTTTTAAAAAATGTTTAATAATTTTTCATTTAACAATCATTTGAAAATTAATTCTGTTCTTCCCTCTGGCTCTCCATTCCTGTTGAGAAATGATATATTCAGTGCATAGCTACAGAGTCTAGTAAAACATTTCCCACATCAGCCATGTCTTATAATATGTGTTAAGACCCGTTTCTAAACCTTAAGTCATATTAAAAGGGACTCTAGTTAAAAGGGAAAGTAAAATACCTTTAGATAGCATTCTTTACAGATAGTTATCTAGTTTCTTTCATTGGAATTGTTTAAGCCAAGGATTTCATAATAAAAAGATAAGTATATTAAATGGGAAAAATCATCAGTATATATATAATCAAATTCCTTATATTTGCTATCTTTGGATAAATCCTCTAATCTTGAATTCAATCCTCTTGTTCTCTATTCTATTCATTCTTTATTCCTTTTTAAGATACATCTCAGAAATCACACTTTTGGAGATTTTATAGATTATCTCTAGATACTGAAGAAATAGGAACTGAAAATCTAAGAGGAAAAAATTGAGTACTCAATCTATCTCTAGTTGAATTGTCTCAGGTAAACACATAAATCAAGTTGAATTAAATTGTGTTTCAGAAATCACATTACCACAGTTTGACTAACAAAAGCCACAGGTCCAGAAAAACATAAATCCCAGTAAAACATTTTTCACAAAATCTACTGATTGGTTTTTGAAATTAGGGTTTATTTGTTTTTAGGTAGAGTTTGGTTTTGATGTAATGATTCATATTTTCCATTTTCATTTCTTCTATAGAACAAATGACTTTCTTTATTGGGATTTTTTCTGGTTTATGGCTAATCCAACCCACAACACTGAGAAGAAAGTCCAACTTCATTTTGCTTCTGAAAGCCCTACTGTTGTCCAGCTATGGGAAACTCCTGCTGATTCCAGCCGTCATTTGGGAACATGACTACACTCCTCTATGCCTCAAACTTATAAAAGTATTTGTCCTTACATCAAATTCTCAGGCAATCAGAGGTAGATTCATATTTTAATTTCTGTTTGTCCATTTGGCATAGAAATAAGTTAATCCCATATATCTAGGGCACATAACTTTAAGATCATAATGAATAGAATAATACATTGTATAGTGCTTGTAAAAGCACTTTTCAAAGTACTTTTATATTTCTGTGTGAACAATACAATGATATTATTAGCTAGGCAAAGTAAATGGTATTATCCCTATATTAATCATAAAGAAACAAAAGATTTAGAGCAGGGGTTCTCAAACTGCGGCCTGCTGAGGATATTTATGCGGCCCGCTGGGTTATGGCAAATGGGCTGAAGGGCAGAGACATAGTGTGAGTTTTTGTTTTTACTATAGTCTGGTCCTCCAACAGTCTGAGGGACAGTGAACTGGCCCCCTATTTAAAAAGTTTGAGGACCACTGATTTAGAGACATTAAGTGACTTACTTGTGGAAGTTACCCCTTTGCATTTCTTGAATTTTTTTTTTTCATACAAACCGAAATCAAGTAGGAGAAATCAAAAGTTACTCTTTTAGGGAGTGCTGACTTTAATTTGGTATCTCTTTATCCATAGGATAACCTTTCTCAGCCTTTCTGCTGCCTTTAGTACTATTTTTGTTGCCTTTCACCTTTATATAATTTCTAATATTAATATCTTCTCATTGGCTTCCCCCTTTTATTTTGGGTTTCCTAAAGTTTGGTTTTTATCTTGGGAGGATGAGGAGACTGTATTGTCACTCTAAGCAAATTTTGGGGCTCCCTCAATCTTGTGATACTGTTGACAGAAGAAAAGTATACAGATGCAAAGGTATGTACGGGAGAAGATAGCAGCATTGGTAAATATGGTCCAGTGCAATGGTTCCATAGAACAAATACATTAAAAATAATAATAACCTTTAAGCCTACACAGAATTCTCTGTAGTCTCAGTAAAAACTTGTACAAAATTTAAATGTCACCAGTTTATTAACTTTGTAAACAATGAGTGATTTTCATTTCTTTTGCAGTGACTTTAAACATCAGTCGCAAGCTTTCATTGTTGGCCATCCTAAGTGGATTAATATTTGAAAGTAGTATGGTCTGCTTCTTCCAAAAGATGGGATGGGATGTAGAAAGTAATTGTTCCATCTATAAAACTTAAAATTTCTCTTGAAAATAAAGAAGAAGAAAAACTTCTATAATGTTGACTTTCAGGAAACTATCTTAGATGATGACATGAATTCTTTTTTTCTGAAAAATTCATCCAAAAAAGGGACATGCACTAGCAAAGTAATTAGGAATACAGTGGCACTTCTTCTAAAATACTGGTTGTATTTCAATATTTAATTAAATGGTTTCTTTGTGCTCAGTTCTACTATGTTTTCTATATCAGGGCTTCTTAATTTTTTTCCATTCACAGCTCATTTTTGCCCAATAAATTTTTACACAATCCCCAGGCATATAAGTTTGTAAAATAGGTTTACAAATCAAACTTTTGCTGATAATAAATCATAATTTTTCAACACATTCCCGTATATGACCCATAGTGTAAGAAACTATGCTTTCTATCCTTTATTTTTTTAATGGTAGTTCTAAAACATCTTTTCTGCTCAAATTGCCAGTTCTGTCTTTACTTCCTATTTATATCGGAAAAATTTGCCTTCCACTTTTTTTGCTGGGAAGGTACAAATCATGAATTCATATAATCACAGCTCCATAGACTCATAGAATTTCATTTAGTAAAACCTTCATAGGACAGCTAGTCCAGCTTATACTGAAACAGGAATTCTCCTTGAATCTTTTCCAACTTTCCTGAAGAGCAGTCATGTTCATCAGTGGACACTCTACCCACCAACATGTGTTGTATTTTGTACTGTTTTGTTTAGGAAATTTAGATAGGTAGATAGAAGATATAACTGAAATCTGCTTCTTCCCTCCACTCTTTTTTTTTCTTCCAATCTCAAAGGTATTTTCAACACCTCTGTGTTTCTAGGGTCTCCTTCCATTTCTCAAATCTATCCCCTTTCCTCTCAGAGACTGTTAAAATATCCTACATTCTTTCTGGCATTTTCATTTGCTCCATTGCCACTAAATTGGAATTCTATTGTGCTGTCCTCCTTCTGTCCACTACTGTATCTTTCCTTCTTTTCACTAACAGACTTCTAGAGACAACAAATATGTATTACCTGCTGTATCTATTTTGTCACCACTTGCTTCATTTCACTTCATTTCAATCTATTTACTGCTCTACTGAAAGTAATTTCTTTATAACTAAATTAGTTAACAAATTCAGTGTATTTTTTCCATCTTAATTCTTTTTTTTGTTTCTCTCCAGATTTTGACATTTGCCTAGTTTTTGAGCTTCTTTCTAATTGTTCTTCCTGTCTGTTCACTGCCTCCTTTCCTTCTAATAGCCCCTAAATGTTGATATTCCCCCAAGCTTTTGTCCCTAACCATTACCTTTCATGTAAATGTCTTTCATTTCCATGATTTCAGTTACCTCTTTGCAGATAATTTCCGAATCTAGTCCCAGTTTCTCCTTCTGGTTCTGTTTTTGTATCTCTGTCAGATTTTTTCACTTAGATAATTACCCATCACCATAAACTCAAGTGTTTGCCAGATTCATCATTTTTCTCATTTCCTCTCCCAACCAACTCTAAAGGAATTCCCTCTCCTGTGTCCCTCTTGCTCTCAGTGGCATTCTTCCAGTCAGGCACAGAACCTCAACTTTCTTGAATTTCACCTTTGCTCCTTATATGCCATCAATTACCATTCCCTATCCCTTCCCTTTGAAGTCTTACAATGGCTCATTTCTTTTAGTTATCACTACCAGCTCTCTTAATTCTGGGCCTTAATTATCATGCCTAGACTATTTAAATAATCTCCCAACTAATGAGATTCTTGCCTCAAAGTCTCTTCCCTCCAATAGAATTTGCACATTGGTAGCAAATTAATTCTTCCTGAAGTGCTGTCTTGATCCTATTCCTCTTCCAAATCCCCAAAGAAGTCCCCAAATTTTTCCTGAGAGGCTACTTTTGACTTTCCCTTAGTTTTAGGTTTATTATCCCCATTGTTTCCCAAGTTTACTGTTATAATTTTCTTGCCCTATTTCTCAGCTCCCTCCTCCCATTTCCAAGTGAAAGATTGATCTCATTGAACCTTAGATATTGACTATATTTAGCCATTTTCCATTCTTCCCATCTGTATCTTTTCCCTTTTCATCTACTTAATTAAAGCCTATCATCCTTTAAAACAAAGTTCAGATCCTTCCTAATTGAAGCTTTCATTCTTAAGTGATTTTTTTCCTCCACTAAGTATTCATTGTGTATGAAACTCATTTGATAAGTTTGTTGTTTCATGACAAACATGACATTTTTGTATTTAATTTTTATTTATTTTTTCACTAATTTTTTTAAATCAGCATTTTATTTTATGCTTTGTACCTCCCATAGGACCTCATATATAGTTGGTTTAGAGTAAATCACAACCAATCAAGGCTCTCTTGAGAGAGATGGAGGAGGGCAACCTGGAGTGGGAATTCAGGGGACTCATATTTCACTGTTCAGGCAAGAAGTAAGGATTTATTAAGTGCTTATAATGTAAAATACTCATTACCTTCAAGCAGTTTACATTTAAACAGTGAAAGATTATTATATATAAAAAGGAGCTGAAACACTGGAGGATATGCACTAAAGTCTGTAGGGGACCAAACCAGTTCACCAGTGGGAAAAGGGGACAAACGTAGCTGAAGAATGCTCCTGGGGAGGAACGCTTAGGCAGTGAAAGAAAATCTGAAAAGGCACCTGAATTAAAAATATTTCTGCAGTCACGTGGCCACCACTTCCTACTAACTCATCCCTCCCCCTAAGTAAATGTGATCTGATCAACTCTGGCAGTGTTCCTTAGATATGCTATGTTCATCCACTCTCCTATAACTCATGATCACTGTCATTTTCCAAACCCTTCCTGGCCACCACCTTAAACATGTATTTCTCCTACAATGGAAGCTTCTGACAGCGGGAATTATTTTTTTCTTTTATATATGTCTCCCTAGCACTTAGTTCAGTTTTTGGAACATACTAAATGCTTTTTCATATGTTCATGCATGTTCTCTTGTCAAAATGATCAAAATAGAAGGAAGCAATTGTCAACAAAGTTCTTCTATCATGGAGGGTGTTTTGCACAAAGGGAAGTGGGATTCATTATAGATGAGGAAGTTCTTCAGGTTCTCTTATTTGAAAATGACGTAGTGCTGATTTCATAGAGGGGCTTCTCTGAAATTCACAACTAGTCAAGAGACATTAGCTTTAACATTACATAGGGGGAGAAATGCATATAGTCTGGATTATGAGTTGGAAAGGCATATGTGTCTAGGATAAGCACTATACACAGACTAAATTGGGTCCAGAACTAAATAAAAATGAAAAGAAGAGGCTGGATTATATTTAGAAAATTAATATTTCGTATTTTTTTTAAAAACTTATTGCTGCATTTTTACCCAACAGATACTTTCTAACACCCTAAATGACCCCATTTACAAAGTATATTCCCCCAAAGTTAATTATTAACAGAAAGGAGAAATGTTTTCTAACTCAGGCAGGAAAGTTCTAATGTTTGTTTTATTTGACCAATTTTTCCAACTCTCCTTATTGACCTCATTGTACTCATTTTGATAATAAATAAAAGGTTCTGCTTTCTTCATTCTGTATCACTTCATAGCATTTTCTCTTTTCATAGATCAAGTATCAGTGATTTTGTTGTGGAAAATCCCTCTACCAATATAACCTGTTTATTATTTAGTTGACAAGTCAAAGTTACTAGGTGTTAGATAAAGAATTTGAACTCAACTTTTCATGTCTCTGGGTCCCATTAGCTACTACACATTAAGCCAAGAAAGAAAAAAACTTACCTGTTGGCTCCCCTCATCCCAGGTCCCTAGGAATAATCTAAATGATAGATGGTTTACTCTATAACTCATCTTTCCATCTGCCCTCTGGCAGAATGCATCTCAGAAAGGTGCAAAGGCATAGCTGACTTTGGAATGGAAAAAGAGTGACCTGGATTACATTTGAGAAACTATGCCAATACATTAACTCCCAAAACTACTCTACACAGCCCATTTTCTTCCTCAAACCAATGTTTGCAGTGATAGAACTGAGAATCATATGATGTCATGATTTACAAAAAATCAAAATCAGAAGGGACTGGAAGAATGATAGACCCTTGAGTGGGTATAAGTTGATTACAACCAATGAAGACTTAGCAAGATATTACCTAGAAGTAGCATAATCATATGCCTCCAGGTCACGTGATCAAAAAAGAAAATAGGAAGGTTTTGTAGCAAGAATAAGGAGACATCCTGTGATTCTGGTTAACAAAATCATTTCCTTAATCCTCAATTAAATAGAATTGCTCAATCTTGTTCTGGTAACCACTAATTTTTTTAAAATCATTTTAAGGAAAGTTTCCAACTATATATTGTGTTGTACTTTGCAGGATTTATGCAGACAAGAATTGCACAGAATGAAAAACCATGAATAAATGTGCTTGGATAGAAATGTCTTCTCTTCATATCTTTGTTAGTGTTCTCTATGTTTGGAATGGCTTCAATCCCTGCCCCTTCTCCACATCTTTTAATAATTCTACTAACAATTCTAATTGTTTTTAAGACCTTTCTCTAATGCTAATTTATAGGCTCATTTATTTTGAAGCCAGACAGGGATCCTTTAAGCTAAGTGACTTACTCAAGATCACATGGGAAGTATATAGGGAGGCAGTACTTGAACCTAAAGCCTTTTACTACATCACATGCTCTTTCCATGGTACCTCCTCTGAAACTTTCCACAATCAATAACTTTCTACTGGCTGCCCTTTGGCTCACATGTTTCTTATGAATTGTAATGTGTTATTTTGTATTATAATTGTTTGGTTCCACCTACCACCACCAGTTTGACCTTGTGTGTGGGTGTGAGTGTGTGGGGATGTGTGTAATGACCTTAAAAAATTAATATCCGGCTACAAAGGTAGTCACTAGAGCATCTGACTTGAAATCAGAAAGTGATCAAATCCCATTTCTGCTATTTCATGCCTGTGATCTTGGACAATTGCTTCAAGCCACAGTTCTTCATCTATCACATGAGGATGGTTTCTAAGTTCCCTTTCAACTGTATCATTGGTCCTGGAATATATGGTGGCTTTAACCTCTAAGGTGAAAAGAACAGCTTGTTGAGATTTCATCCATCTCTAATATTAGTCACAGCATATCCCCTTCAATCCTTCATTCAGGGTGTCAATTACTGTCCTAAACTATCCCTAAAATAGGAAATAAGACTAGGGGAATGCTTCCTTTCAAAAATTGCATTTAGTATTTTCTAAAAAGTTAACTGACTTCATTGAGTCAATTTTAACTCTGCCCTGCCATCTAGTGGTATAAATCATGGAGAAGAGGAAGCAAAAATCTTTTAAAATTTTTAATTAGGGTCTTTCCAACCTGTCTATGTCTTTTGGCCAATTGGAAAAAAAAAAAAAAAAAAAAAAAGGGTCATTTCAGTGAAATAAGAGTATGTTGGCCCTTGAACCTTCTTTGGATCTCTCTGTGTAAAGACTATCATGAATACTGTAAAGATACTACTTAAGAGATTAGGGCTCATTAAATTTTTTCCACTCATGACCCCTTTGGGCCTAAGAAATGTTTACATGACCCTGAGTATTGGTATATAAAATAGGTATACAAATCAAATCTTCATAATTTCATTACTCCCATAGTTTAAGAAGTGGGCCATAGACCATACTTTTGATTGGGCCCTAAAAGAAATGGGTGTTTCAATTTAATACAAATTCATCTTTTTGGTTGTAAATTGAGCTACCCAATATTCCTATTGTGAAAGACAATTCGATCCATCCTTGCCTCCCCAATCTCTGACTCTTGCCTAGATGCTTCCCTAAATCTTCCATAAAGAGAGGGTGTTGCCTCTATCTCTTGGTTGTTCATGGATACTAAAAGGTGAAGATCATAAAATCCTAATTCTTTAGAGATTACAGGGACCTTACAGATTATTTAATCCAATCATCATTTTAGGGATGAAATAAAATTTTTCATTCCTAGTTAGTAACTAGGACAAGGAACAAGCTTTCCTGATTTCAGAGTCCACCTGGTAGAGCTCTGTGTCCATCATCCCTGTTTGAGAAAGAATATAACCAACTCTCTTTCTGTTTCCTCATACACAGAACCCATTAAGCAAGATTGTCCTGGAACAACTAGAGCCAGATTAAAAGGTTCCCTATCAAGGCAGCGTGGTACAATGGCTAGATTTGACATTGTAATAATTGGAATCAAGACCTGCGTTTCTGTTACCTTAATAAGTGATTAAATTCTCTCTAGGCTAGAAAGACTTGGAGTTTGCTCATCTGTAAAATGGGGAATTTGGACTGAATGACTTCTGAGGTAGTTCCTTCCAGTTCTAAACTTATGATCCAAGCCTCTCTCACCAATTCTCTCTCCATGAAGGCAAACAAACCAAACTACAAAAGGGAAATATCTCTTATACCAAGAATAGCATGCCTGCTTCTTAAAGTTGGCTCTGACCCTAACCCTAAATATCTCATTCACAGATTTGATGAGTTGTAGAGTGCTTAAAACAGCAGGCCAAATAATCTTCTGTTAATGTTCAGAAACAGATAATTTTCTAAAAAACAAGCAGACAAACAAAAACCATCAAGTTTTCACATTACAGCTACAGTAAATGAAAAATCTGAACAAATGAAGTAGATAGAGTCCTGGACTTGGGAGGTAGGAAGCCCAACTATGTAATTATGGGCAAAGATACTTTTACACCTGTGCATTCAAATGAATTGGTTTTTATATTCCTAGAATTTGCCTAGTGCTTATCAGGTAACATGTACTTAATAGTATTTTTGTTGAGCGAATGAATAAATGTCACTTCCCTACAAGGATTCTACATTCCAGCCAAAGTTAACTATTCCTAGTTCTGTAATTGCTCATACTATTTTCTATTCTTGAAAAGCTTGTCTCTTTCCCCATTCCTATTCATTCTTTAAAGCCTAATTCAAATGCTACTTCCTTCAATGAAATTAAGCCTTTTAGTCCCAATGCTGCTGATTACCTTAAAGTAATATAAATGTAGTCATTCCATTTGTTCTTATGTCTTAGCTGGAGAAAAAAATCATGATTCCCTCTAGGAATTGTAAGAATACAGAATTCCTAATTAGCCACAGGAGGTCCTACTAGCCTGTCTTTGCTTTGGCTTTGTGTTGAGAAAGATGAATTAAACCTCTTTTTTTTTTTTTCTCCATTAAAGTAGAACTGAACTGTCAGCTCGCTTTTGGTTCTATAGCTGATTTTTCTCCTTCCAATCCCTCTCCCAACCTCTAACTACACAGAGAGCAAAAGATCTAACCTATTTAATTAAGAAGATCAAGTTCTCTCAGCCTTCCTTTTCTATTCCTTAAAATTCCTCAGTATCCTCACCCAGCTTCCTTGTGGTCTCAAAATAGCCATGTTTCCAATTATGGCTAATCCTTTCTGTCAACATTCCTGATCCCATTCCATATTGCCTTCCCTAGGACCTTGCCCCAGGTGATTTCATCTATCACTTGTTTCTTCTAGCTCTTCTTTTCCAAAGAGTTATCTTGTTAGAAATGTATTTAGGCATGACAGGAAAAAATGATGATGAATGTTCGAGGGGATGCAGGAAAACTGGGACATTGATACATTGTTGGTGGAATTGTGAACAAATCCAACTATTCTGGAGAGCAATCTGGAATTATGCCCCAAAAGTTATCAAACTGCATACCCTTTGATCCAGCAGTGCTGCTGTTGGGCTTATATCCCAAAAAGATACTAAAGAAGGGAAAGGGACCTGTATGTGCCAAAATGTTTGTGGCAGCCCTTTTTGTAGTGGCTAGAAACTGGAAAATGAATGGATGTCCATCAATTGGAGAATGGTTGGGTAAATTATGGTATATAAATGTTATGGAATATTATTGCTCTGTAAGAAATGACCAGCAGGAGGAATACAGAGAGGTTTGGAGAGACTTACATGAACTGATGCTGAGTGAAATGAGCAGAACCAGGAGATCATTATACACTTCAACAACAATACTGTATGAGGATGTATTCTGATGGAAGTGAATTTCTTCTACAAAGAGATCTAATTTAGTTCCAATTGATCAATGATGGACAGAATCAGCTACACCTAGAGAAGGAACACTGGGAAATGAGTGTGAACTGTTTGCATTTTTGTTTTTCTCCCCAGGTTATTTTTACCTTCTGAATCCAATTCTTCCTGTGCAATAAGAGAACTGTTCAGTTCTGCACACATATATTGTATCTAGGATATACTATTATATATTTAACATGTATAAGACTGCCTGCCATCTAGGGGAGAAGGTGGAGGGAGGGAAGGGAAAAGTCGGAACAGAAGTGAGTATAAGGGATAATGTAAAAAATTACCCATGCCTATGTTCTGTCAATAAAAAGTTATAATTTTTTAAAAAATGTACTTAGGCCTTCCTAAAAGAACATAAAAATGCCTTCCCTTAAACCCTTCCTGCCTATATACTAGACTTTCCTGCCTTTATATCTACTAACTAGTCTTTCCTCCCCACCACTGCTGACTTGTCTTAAAATTTATCTGTACTTTGTTTTTTTTTCTACTTTCCTCCCTACCTATTATCTTCTTTATCTCTTCTGTCCCTTTGCAATTTGGTTTCCACATCTCTGGCTTTGCTGAAACTGTTCTTTCAAAAATCACTAATGAACTATAGATCAAAGTGAATGATCTTTTTTCAGTCATCATTTTCCTGACCTCCCTACTGCTTTTGATATGTTGACTACTTCCTACAACATGAATTACTAGACATTCCTCTCTTGATATTTCCTCCTTCTGCAGATATTCTCTTTCTCCTTGGCTGCAGAAACTCCATACTCTTATAGTTTGTTTTTTTTTTTTCTTGTCTGTCTACCATTTTCTCTCTATCAGCTCTAAATCACTGTTCTTTTGGTTCTTTATTATCTTTGTCCTTTGCTAAAAGGGACATCTCATTATTACCACAGCTTCAAAGATCAGCTCTCTGCAAATGACTTCTGAATCTATTCAGTCTTCATTGCTGTGAGCTAAAGACATATTTCTGGACATCCTTTAGGACATCTCTACCTAGATATCCTACTACCATCCAAATGCAATACGGACAAAATCCAAATCATATTTCCCTCTACATCTGCTCCCTCTTCCTTTCCTTTTGACTTTACTATTTCTGTCCATGGTGCCACCATTCCTCCATTCTCATGTTTACGTTATTATGATCATCTTTCTCTTTTCTTCTTCTCTTGCAATCCACATACAGTTATGAAGTCCTATTGATTCCACACTGACATCTCTTGTATCCAATCCCTTCCTCTCTTTATTTCCCCAGCCACTAGCCCAATTTAGGCCTTAATCATCTACTTAGGATATGCCAATTGCCTCTAAAAGATATTATCATTTTTCATCCACTCTGTAATCCAATCAATCAAAATGGTCTATTCTTTCCTGTATGGGGCATTCAGGGAAGACTAGCATGTCTGGTGAAAGCTTTTCAGGACTGTTCTTCTATCTTTGGTATCCATTTGCCACTCAACTTTCACCGGTGACTCCAAGAAGCTTCTAGCTACAGTGGCCACACCACAGTAAGCCATCTCTGCAAATAGGCTAGACCAACTCAAAACTATCAGTGAGTTAAGAGGATTTCTACCCCCAAACATGAAGACTTCTCTTGGTAGAATTGGTAGAAGAGAATGATTTGTTCCGATGGCCACAAAGGCAGCTGAAGCAGCAGTATGCAGTGTGCTTAGAACTTAGTCATTGAAGAAATCTAGGTCATTCACTACATCTCAGGCTATCACCGGTCATCCTGACTTTTGCCTTGCCAATAGACAGATGATTCTGGAAGAGAGAATGAGGCTGATGACTTTGTACAATTCTGCCTCAATGATGTCCAATTCATGCACAAGTTAAGACATGATATTATTGGCCCTCTTTGAAAAAGGACAAACAACACCATCAGCCCTTCTACCATTAAGTTTTGTTTATGTTGTACCTCCCTGGACTATCTTCTCTTTCTCTCTTTAGACTTTTGAATTTCTGCCCATCTTTTAAACCCTAGCTGAGATGCTCAAATGCCATGCCTACCCATGTTCCTTCATTAAGACCCCTCATCATCCTCAATTTATTCCTTTCTCCTAATTCCTTCTCTAAAACATGTTCAGTTCTCTTCTGTTTGTTTAAATGAGATCAAATGAAATATACAGTGTATTGCAAACCTTAAAGTAGTACATAATTGCTAGCTATCATTAGCTTTTTCTAAAAAAAAAAAAAAAAAAAGCTACAACAAATCCCTTTATTGCTACATTTTTAGAAAAAATGGCCCATACTCATGGCCTTCTTTACTTCCCTATTTATTACCTATTCCCTTCTCAATTTCCTATAATATGTTTTCTAACCTATCAAAATAACTCCCATTTCGCCAGTGACCTGTGAATGGTTACATCCAATGGCTTTTGATCAGTCCTCATCTACCTTTCTAGAAATTTGATACCATTGGCCACATCCTCATCCTGAATAGTCTCTCCTTATATTTTGACATTTCTCTCTCCTCATTTTCTTTTCTCCTCTCTGGTCTTTCATTGGATTTTCATCTTCTTACCCCTGAAGTTCAGGTGTTCCACCAGACTGTCCTAGTTGTTCTCTCTATATCAAGAGTTTTTAACTTTGTTTGATTATATACTTCTTTGGCAGTGTGGTGAATCCTAAGGACCCCTCCTCAGAATAATATTTTTAAATAAAGTAAAATAAATGAGGTTACAAAGGAAATCAATGCCATTATCAAAAAACTATTAAAACAAACAAACAAACAAGACTATGGATCTCTGGCTAAGATCCCTTGCTCTATATATGTTCTCTCCTTGAATGATTTCCATGGCTTAAATTATCATCTGAGCAAATGACATCAAAATCTAAATACCTAACCCTAGATTGTCTCTTGAGCTCTAGATTCATCTCCCATCTGCAAGCTGGATAACTCCACTTGGAAATCCTATCAGCACATCAAATTTCAATACATTCTACACTGAAATACATACACACCATCAATCTAACTCCTGAAAGTCACCTAGGCTTGCAACTTCAAAGTGATTAGACTCTTCCTTTCCATTATACCCTTCATCCCATCTAATCAGTTGCCAAGAGTGCCCTACACAACATATCTCCTTTCCATTCATGTTGTAATCATCCTAATTCAAGTGTTCATCACCTGTCACTTAGACTAATTTGCTAACTTCTGCTTGCCTAGTCATCCTTCGCACAACGCCCAAAATAAACTAAATGCCCAAGTCTAATTTGTCATTCCCCTCCTCAAAAGTTTTCAATGACTTTCTAAGGTACCTTTCTAATTTATTTCATACTACAACCCTTTCCACACTCTATATTCCAGTCAAATTCAACTTCTACTCATTCCTCACACTCTCATATATGTGCATTTACACAGGTTATCACTGTCATCTCAAATGTGCTCCCACCTATTACTACCTACTGAAATTTTTTTCTTTCTCCATAAAAATCTTTCCTTATCTCCCCAGGGAAAAGCAATTACTCTCTCCCCAAATGGGTACGAGGTGTCTCAGTGGATAAAGTACTGGACCTGGCATTAGGAAGTCCCATCTTCCTATTCTAATCAGTTCTCAGACACTTACTGGCTTTATGACCCTGAGCAAGTCACTTAACTATGTTAGTCTCATCTGCCTTATCTATAAAATAACATTAAGAAGGAAATGGCATATCGTTCTAGTATCTCTGCCAAGAAAACCCCACAAGGGGTCGTGCAAAGTCAGGCACAATTGAAGAACAACACATGTTTCTCCATTTATCTAGTTCTTTCCTTTACCCCATAAGTCCACTTGTAATTATGCATACTTGTAAGCATGCCATATCCTCCACCTCTACCCTCCCCCATTAGACTATAAACTACTTGGGAGCATGATTTATATCAAAATGAAATATTCCCAGGTTTCCAAAATTGAAACTAGTCTGTCCACATATAGGTTACAGAAGTATTGAATTTGGTACAAATGAGAGAAAAACATTGCTGGTTAAAGTTTCAAGCTATATTTCTAACTAAATCTATGAAAGTTTCGTTCAAAAAATATTAAGCACCTATACTATGTGTAAATCATCATGCTAGATTAGCAAATCATGATCTTACATTTGTAGGTCACCAAATTTCTTACATGTTCAGTTTTTATCTTTATCCAAGCCTAGTGGCAACTCACAATCTTGAAAAAGAAATCATTTTCTTTATTGAAATCCTTTACCTTTAATCTTGGGTTAGGCTTGACTGATCCAAGCTAGTTATTTAAAACCTAGATCTTATCTCCAAATGACCATTTTCCCACAAGAATGATGAATGTTTATGATTAGACAACTCCCTCCCTCCCTTCAAAATTAATTATACAGCCTTTAACACATTGGCTGATACTGTGGAGTCTGAAATAGCTTGTAATCTTTTTAACCAAGTCAGAATTTTACAAAGAAATTTAGTAAGTTGACTAATTGGCTAAGTATTAAACAGAAAGCAAGCTTCAAAATTCAAAACTTTATTATAGTTTTTAAAGGTTGTTCCATTCATTTTCTTATATTCTTCTTATTGAAGACATCTGGTTTACTACTGGTTTTGAAACCAAGCAAAAATGCCTACCAGCTACTTTAGGAAGGACAAACACCTATAGGCAGATACAACTTTGGGAATCAAATCAAAATCTCACCTGCTGGACAACTCCTCAGATTCCAGTACTGTCAGAAAGTGCCTCCCTGAAACTCCTCAAGCATACCACAAGCAGGTGTCAGAGGGCAGTGTCCCAGCCTCTCACTCAGCAGCAATTCCATAAGCCACACCTGTGTGCCAGGAGCAGAAGTATTTGTGGGGTTTTAACACATTCTTTTAAATTCCACTGTCTTGGTTGGTCTCTAAAGCTCCAAAAAGGGAATCATCGAAGAGGAAAGAGGTTGGCAAATCAGAAAACTGGAGTTGTAGAGAATTTCAACTCCACCACTAACTTATGATTTTACCTTAGGCAAATCACTGAACAATAATCCAGTTTTCTTATCTGCAAATGAGGATAGAAATACCTACCAAATATCCTTCCCAGAACTGTTGTTTTTCTTCCTTTAAAAGAAAATTATGATGAATTTAAGAGGGATAAGGACTGGATCTGTGGCTTCATTAAAATCCATAATTAGATAATAAAACTTCCTTTAACAATGCAACAAAGCACCTTTTCTGCAATTTAGTCTTAGAGAGTTGCCTAGAACACCCAAATAGTTAAGGAACTTGATCAGTCATACAGTCAGTATATGTCAGAAGTATTACTTGTATCTACATCTTTCTGGTCAGTCTTCTATTCACTATATCACAATCAGCAAAAGCAATAAAATAAACATTCAAAACAAAATAAAGTCACATCAGATTCTCAGCATTTAATAAGGTAAAAACAACCGTCAAACAACCCAAAAATGCTTTGGTTTTATTCTTCCCACCTCTTAGACTCACCTCAAATTCTACTTACTTTTTAACCCTGATTTTTTTCTGTTTTTATTGTTATTGATACTTTTGTTTTTATGTCACATTTGTTTCCAAATATATCCCTCCCTTCTCCCTTAAAGCATATGCTATTAGTGATTGGGACTAGAATTAAGGGACCTTGACTTCCATGCCAAATTCTAAATGATAGTGCCTTAAGCTCTGATTAGCTTCATTTTGAGCTACAGCTTATGGATAATCAGAGAAGTGGAGAATTGTTGCAATGAGTCAAAAGTGGGAAAAGTAGCTATCTCTCCATTGGAATTTTCTAATAAGAAGTGAAAAGCTTACAAAAATCAGGATCATCTTACCCTTAAGCTATCCAGTGACAGCCCAACATTAACAAATGGCATGTATTATCCTTATTTCATAAAAAAGGAAAAAAGCATGGTGAGGTAACTCTTCTTATTGTTCAGGCATTGTTAGTCATGGCTCTTTGTGATCCCATTTTGGATTTTCTCAAGCTAAAATATTGGAGTGGTTCACTATTTCTTTCTGTTTCATTTTACAGATGAGGAAACTGAGGCAATAGGGTTAAATGACTTAGGATTACACAACTAATGTCTGAGGCTAGATTTGAACTTAGAAAGATGACTCTTCCTCACTCAAATATTTAATATATACAATAATACCCATACATAATATATGATATAATTTCTGTAACCTTAGAGAACACATAGGTCCAGCCAACTAATTTTACAAGGGCCACTAATCAGAACTACAAGAACATTAAAGATTATCTCATTCATTTTATAAATGAGAAACCCCCCCAAAAAATGAGAAAAGCCCAAAAGAGTTGTGATTTGCCCAAGAGCATGCAAGCTTGTTAATGACAGGCATAAAGCTAAAATTTCTAACAGTTTAATGCTTTTCTCATGCACTTATTCAGAGTTTCTTCCAGTCTTCTAACAGTGTCCCATGACTGAACTCACAAGATCACTATATCCTTCCTGAAGAAATAGCACTTGGTTCTCAATATGAGCATTGTACTATCCTATTTCACTTTGGGAGGGTGTCCATAACCTACTGTGAGGAAGAATTTATGCCAAGTGGTAAGTAAAGAATGCTAGTTTCATTTATTTATCTAACCGTAGACTGTCCCAGCCCCACCTCTTTCCCTGGGAAGATCAGAGTAATATAACATGTGTGTAGGCTGGTCATTTTTAGCACTAACTTTCCAGGTTCTATTTTTAGCAGTACCTTGTATGCAGTGTGTCAGATTAGGACAGAAGTGAAGCAGGATAGTGTATAAATAATTTTACCTGCATCAGTCAGAAAGAGAAATGGGTGAGCCAGAACCCTAAGATAAAGGGATATATTGTCAGGCCCTCCAGAAAGTTGAGGATAGTGTCCTTCCACATCTTGCTTTGCATTTGAGAGAGGTACCATGCTCACCCTTTCCCCAAAATCATTCAGTCTAGAACTAGAATGTTAGTCCAGATAACAGTAGTCTCAAAGATATAGCCTAAACTGGAACAGATCAAGTTATTCCCTTTGTAGTCACATGAAAGTGGAACCAAGGAGTTTGGGTGTCAGCCTTCATCGTCTGATCTAGTACAGGTCAATATTCAGACCTGTACAAGAAATGGTTCTGAATTATCTCCAAGGAGTTTCAAAGATCATAAATGATGGGAGTTTTAAAGTATGAACTGCCCTCCCCCCATGTTTGGAATCATACTACTCTGAAACCATCCAGTTCACCTCAGTTAGCTTAACTGTTTTCTCAATGTCATGTAGCACATAATCCAAAGCATTTTGTTAGGTTTTCCTGACAGTGGAGAATAGAGAATAAAATAACCTGGTAAATAAAAACCTGAAAAGCGGCATGGAACAGTGGTTAAAGAACCCACCTTGGAGTCAGAAAGATCTGGACTGGAGGCTCATCTGTGACATTTATTAGCTATGTGACCCTAGGCAAATCATGTAACTTCTAATTATTCTGGCCAACTCTGTCAGATTATAATTTACAGATAAACTGCCAGTCACCATTCAAGGAGGAAATTTCCACACCAGCAACTCCCATACATCTGGGAAGTCCAGATCTGCTCTTGTGTGGATCCACCCATCAATACAGAAATCTACTGATATTCCCTATTTGGCCCTTAATTTTGACTTCTTTTACCAGAGCTAATAAGTCATTTTATCTCTAGTATAATATAATCTGAATGGAAGTGCTAACAATATTTTCAAAAATGATTTATTTTTTTATTTTCACTTCTCAGTCCTTCATACATTTTGATGGAGAATCTAACAATGAAATGACCAAAGGGCAGAAGAAAAATAGAACCGCTGAATAATCCTCTAAAATAGAGGAGGGTTCTTAAACATGGCCTGAGAACTTTTAAAAAATATTTGACCATATTCCTATGTAATTGGTTTCATTTGTAATTTTCTTATTACTTAAAAAAAAATTTTTTTTTTTTCCTGAGAAAAGCTCCCTAGGCTTTATTAGAATCTCAAAAAATCCACAGGACATAAAAAAGAACTCCCACTCTAAAACCATAGCCCCCAGTAGTTGTCTATAAACATTTGACTACTTACTAAGAGTCAATATTATACTGAATCAACAGAAACAAAAAATTCCTTAAGATACAGCATGCCAGCTATACCACTACTGGATCTGTACTCTAAAGAGATCAAAGAAAAGGGAAAATGATCTATTTGTACCAAAAATATGTATAGCAGTTCTTTTTAAGATAACAAAGAATTGGAAACTGGTTTCTCATCAATTAGGAAATGATTGAACAAGTTGTGGTATTTCATTGTAATTATATAACTAGTGTGCTATTAGAAATGACAAGAAGAATAATTGCAGAAAAATCTGGAAAGATATATATGAACTGATATAAAATGAAGTGAGCAGAAGCAGAACACTGTACATAGTAACAGCAATATTGTAAAAATGATCAATTGTGAAAGATTTAGTTCTGCTTTGATCAAGACAATGATCCAATACAGTTGCAAAAGACTCATTATGAAAAATGCTATACAACTCCAGAAGGAGAACTAGTGAACTCTAAATGCAGAATGAATATTTTCTTTTACTTTCTTTATTGTGGGGAAGGAAGTTTGTCTGTGTTTTCTCTTGCAATATGGCTAATATGGAAATATGTTTTGCATGAATGAAATACATTATATGAAAAATATTATATTATGAAATATATTACATATACATGAAATAAATTATATATACATATAATAATATATGTGCATGTATGTGTGTCTGTGTGTATCCATCATTCCAAGACTCCAAATATGTCTGAAGCTTCAATCTTTCGAGGTCAGTCATTTCTAAATCAGAGGTACCTTGTGGAGGAAGTGGGGAACAAAGACATGTTTATTCCATTTCTACTACAATGACCTACTTTAGTGCATCCTAAGTTTAAAACAGAAAACTGTTTTCTCTCCATACTCATAGACCACTCAGTAGTAAATATACCCACAGATTTAAAAAAAAAACAACATTCAGCTTTGTCATAGTTTATATAAAGTATCACTTTAATAAATATGGTAAGGCCAACAGCAATCATCTTTTGGGGTGTAGGGAACAGTTTGGCTTCTACCATATTAGAACTATACTTTCCAGATACACTTGGAGATTTAAAAAAAAAAGTTTCCAAAAGTCTTATAATGAAAATTTACATAATACGAAATATTGCAGTTTGCCCCAATTTGTCCTATTAAACATAACCTAAGTCTCCTTTCAACTGCATTTGACTAGCAAAGAATGACTCCCCTTCTGTGATATCTTGGGAACCAGCAGATTGGCACCCAAATTATCTTAAATGGTCACTGCTCAGTAGGTGGCTCATAAAGTTAACTGTAAGCCAGTTAGTTATGTGGTTCATAAAAATATCATTTAGCCAAGAGCCCTGAAAGCTCATTTAAACAGAAATAAAAGGCAGTTGAACAGCTGCAGAATGTATTCAGAAAAAAGGAAGAATAAAGTGTTATTTTTAACACATGGCAAACTTGAGGCAAAAAAAAAAAAATCCATAAGCACACAAGACAGGGTGCAAACAACTCACCCTGGGAAGAGTCCAAATATAGAACCATATGGACATAATTTCAGTCTATACAACACAGGTCAGCCTCTCACTAAATACCTATTTTAAGGAGAAGCCTTTTATTTTTTTTCCTCAAAGGGATTTGCCAAAGCAGAAATTCTAGCCATCAGGACAGATTGCCCACATAACATGTCAATGGTGAAGAGCCTTGCGTACAAATTAATCTGACAGCTCCCATCTCAATAGACACCTCAAAAGCTCAACAGTACACACTTTTTTTTCTTCTAAAGGAGTGCTTGCAGGAAAAGGAGAGGGTATTGACTGCCAGAAACAAACAAACAAAAAAAAATGGACAGAAGTAACAGAGAAAGGGACTCTTGAGGATTTCCCTTCAACACACATCCCCTCTACAGTCAGATGTGTCCTTCCTACATGTCTTCTAAATAGACTCTAGGATCCAGTCGCTGTTGGAGAGAGGAGTGACGGGTAGTGTAAAGTCCATCTGGGCACCCTGTTCCCTTCCATTGTGAAGTGTGCCATGCTCCTGGAAGTACTCCTCCTCTTCATCAAAGAAGCCATTTTCCAAGGCATAAGAGCAGTCCGGGCTGGAAGCTGCTTGGCAAGCCCCCTTGTATTCCTGAATTGACTCATAGAGGGAGTACAGTTGACAGAGCAATGACATGTCCAGCTGTCGAAGGCCAACCTTTCATGGAAAAGGGTGGAGATAGAGGGAGAGAGAAAAAAACAAAGAGTCAGCATTTCCGTTTTACTTTGGTTCGACAGTCACATCTACATTCTGCTGGCATGTACACATTCTTTCCCTGAAGCTGATGATTCAATGCATTGACTGGGACAGAAGTTCAAGAAAACATGAATTGTGATATCACCCCACCTCAGACAGTTACTCAGCACATCAGGGAAGGCAGATTGCCTAGAGGCTGTACACATGCCATGGAATTATCCCTGCACTCTTTGTGATGATGCAGTAATGTTGGCACACCCTGACACCTCCAGCCTGTTTCACTGTGAATGTTGGAACACAAGCCTGCCATGTACAATCACTGTGATCTGATCAAAAGAAGGCTCACCAGGCATTGGTCTCAGAGCAGCTTCCCTCCTTTTCCCCCTCCTGGATTAGAAACCAAGAAAATCAACAATCCTTAAGATTAAGGGAAAAGCTTTAGGGACTAGGACCACAGCACTTTGAAAAGGTTTTCCCTTAAGTAAGTGCCAAGGATCTTGAATTATTGAATTGCAATTATTATTTGTATTATTTTATTTATTGTATTTAAACTTTGCAAAATATTTATCTCTATATACCTATAGATATAAATATATAAAATATAAAAATATACATAAAATCTCATTTGATCTTCATAACAACCTTGGGAGGAAGGTGCTATTATTATTATCCCTATTTGACAGATATAAAAACTGAGACAGATCTAGTTCAGTGACTTGTCAAAGTCAAGCAGTAGTACTTCTCTGAGGAAGGATTTGAAGCTTCTGGCTCCAAGTTTACTGTTCTTATCTATGATGCCACTTGGAGCAAATAAATGAAAAATTCAGACACTCAAAATCCCTTCTTTGTCTCAGTGAAATTCATTCCTTCAGGTGGCAGCTGGTGATGCATCCATCAGTATCCATAGTTTTTTCAATGAGGTCTATGCCACTGTGGATTGGAAATAGGTAATTCTAAACAGGACCCAAGTAGAAAGCAAGTTCCTTAGTTTTCCCCAAAATCACTTCCTTGTTATAATAGAATAAAGCATAAAATGATGTGCCATATTGCTCTTCAACTTGTCCCCATCCAACACCACCACTATCATCATCACCACTGCTATCATTACCACCAATAACAACCATCACCACTACACCACCACCACCATCACCATCACCATCACCCAGCCAGGCCAGAAAGAAAATGATAAAGCATGCTGCTTGTTAATATTATTGTGCTATTTCTATCCATTTTGACCATCTCAAAGCACTGTAAAGATGAAACCTGGATCAGAGTAAGTGAACAGTACTCCCAAAAGCACCTTCATGTAAGTAGAACAAGCAAGGAGATAAAGAATCCTGATAGAATTTCGATAACCTTGAAGCTCTAATTCTAATTGGCTGTGTTACCTTGAAAAAAATCATAGAATCACAGAATTTCAAGTTCAAGGGACCTCAAGCAATATTAGCACAAATAATATCTGAAAAAAAAAAAAAGAAAGAAATCCTAACTACAACATACCCTACAAATGGTCCTCCAGGCTTTGACCTGAAGATCTACAGGGAGGGGATATCCACTACCTCCCTAAGTAGCCCATTATGCTTATGCACAGCTCTAATTTTTAGGGAATTTTCCCTGACATCAAGTTGAACTTTGATTTTTGCAATTTCTGTCTGGGGCTTTTGGTTCTGCTGTCTGGCATCAACTAGAACAAGTCCAATTCCCTTCCCCACAAAAGTCCTTCAAATCTTTGAAGACAGCTATCATGGTATCCCCTCCCAAGCCTATCCCAGCCTCTGTTTGCAGCTCTCTCATCCAAGCTAAACATCTCCATTCAGCTCCTTGAAGCCTCATATGCAAGGATTCAAACACCTTTTCCATCCTGACTGCCTTCCACTTTGTCCCTTAGCCTATCTCAGTGTCCTCATCTGACTCAGCCAACTCACAAGGTTGTTGTGAGACATAAATGACATGTCTGTGAAGGTGCTTTTAAAATACATATAGGTCAGGCATTCCTGGAATTATTTTTAGAGTATGATCTCATTTAACATCCAATACTTGAATTCCTTCAATAAACGTTTATTTAGCAGGCAGGATGCAAGACATCATTCTAGACACTAGTGATACAAAGATGAAGATAATAATCTTCCTGGTACATCAAAAAGAGAAATGAGCTTGGAGTCAGGATCTGAGCTCAGTACACTTGCCCTGACACCTATATCAACTTGGACAAATTCATTAACTTTTCTGGCCCCAGTTTCCTCACCTGTAAAATGAAGGGGCTAAGCTAGATAATCTCTAAGGTCCCACATAACTATAACCTTCTCATTCAATGATATTTTATGAATTTCAATCTACTAGTGGAAATATGACATTTATCAATCAATCAGCCAATGAGGACACATATACTAGAGACAAGAAACAAAAATCAAACAATCCCCATCCCCAAAGAACTTACCTTCCAAGGAAGGGAGAGGAGGAAGGATGAGACATGTACAGACAATATAAACACAAAGTAAAAGGAGACAAATGGGGCAAGTTAAGTGTTTGGAACACCATATCTGGAGTTAGAAAGACCTGAGTAGCTGGGTGACCCTAGAAAAGTCACCGACTATTGTTTACTTCAGTTTCTTCATCTGTAAAATGAGCTAGAGAAGAAAATGGCAAGTAATTTTGTCAAGAAAACTTCAAATGGGGTCATTGAAGAGTTGGACACGATTGAACAAACAACAGAAGAAAATGAAGTTTGAGCCAAGTGTTGAAGGAAACTGAAACATGATAAGCATACGAAATGGATAGAGCACCAGCCCTGGGTTCAAATCTGGCCCCAAGACTCTTAACACTTACTATCTGTGTGAACCTGGGCAAGTCACTTAACCCCAAATACCTCAACTTCCCCCACAAAAAAATAAAGGACAAGGTAAACTGAAAAGGGAACATATATTTATTAAGCACTTACTATGAGCCAGACACACTACTAAGTGCTTTACATTTATCTCATTTGATCGTCTCAACAACCCTGGATGGGGTAGGTGCTATTCTTCCCATTTGATAGTTAAGGAAACTGAAGTAACTGAAGTCACTAAGTCCTAAGTAAGTGAATGAGGCTGGATTTAAATTCAGGTCTTTGAGGCCCAGTGCTCTATCCACTGTACCACCTTTCTGCCTAGAATGTGATATAGGCAAAGGAAACATTTTCCCAATAAATAGAGGCAGCATAAGAAAGTAGATAGAGTACTGGCTAAGAATCCTCCCCCAATACTAGCTATATGACTCCAGGAAAGTCACTTAGTTCCTATATGCTTTAGGAAATTTGCAGAATAGAGTTCTCACACCAGGAAATCCCCACCCTGAAGTCACAGATAGTGCATTCATTATTGACATTCATAAATTCCAATTTTACAAATTGGGAAACTAAGCTCCAGCAAGAGGATAGAATCAAAGATGGTAGGATTAGGAGATAGTTTTTAGGGAAACTCTTCAAAGGAACAAACCTCCACAGCTGAATAAACATTTAGAATTCACCTCCATCACTGAAGGCACCATCTTGTATTTACATAACACCTTCTTCTGAGAAGCTGAAAGGAAGCGTTTTAGAGACTGAGCCAAATTCTCCCACTGTTACTACTCTGGCCCACATGGCAGTAGTGAAATATGAACCTTTGGAGACAGCAGTGATAAATCCTTTAGGACTATCAGAAAAAGAGCATCCCTAGGAATCAAGAGTCCTGAGTCATCATCCCAGCTCCCCCATTTGACTTGAAACTTTGTGCAAATCACTCCTTCACTCTAACCTTCAATTTCCTTGTAAAATTAGTTTAATTGGACCACATGAGCCCTATCTCAGTTCTAAGATGTTATGATTCTATGTAGTCATTTATTCCCCTCCCCCACTTTTTGTTGTTGTTGTTTCTGAATGTTATCTGACAGGCTGGAAGTAGTTGATGAGCCTCCAAAGTCTTATGCCTTGTGGTAAAAGCTGGTTTCAGATAATTTAGAGCAACCCCCTCATTTTACAAATGAGAAAACTAAAGTTCAAGGACTTAACATATCTTGCTCAGGGTCATATAGTTATGAAAAAGAGGGAGCTAGATGGCATAATAGATAGAACACAGCCATGGAGTTACGATGCGCATTCAAATATGACTTCAGACACTTAACTATTACTAGCTATGTGACCTTGAGCAAGTCACAACTCTAATTGCCTCACCAAAAAAAAAAAAGTTACTAAAAAGAATAGCCAAAACCTGAATTCAAATTGTATTTAAATATATATATATATATATATATATATATATATATATATATATATATATATATATATATATATATATTTACAAGTAAGCAGGAGTATTAGAAATGAGCCCTGAATGCCACATGTTTGTGTTTGAATGGGTCATGTTAGGATTACTAGGTGCTTAACTCGGTTGTCTAATTTAGCATAGTACTTAACAATTCTCTAGCTCAGAATTCACACATTTAAAGGAGTTTATACCTTTAGTCTTCTGAAAGGAATTTACACTTTTGGAATACCCACAAGCCCATTCTCTGGGAGGATAAAAGGAGCCAGGGTTTAGGAAGAAGAGGATCCCAGATTCTACCTTTGCTCTGGCTGGAGACTCTAGAAACCTCCCAAGAAACTTAGAGAAAAGGATTTAACAGAAAAGAAACCTCCTCCCAGAGAAGGATTACAACTGAGAGACAACTGGACACTACAATTTTGGCACCCAACGTGGGGCAAGGACTTAGTCTGAGCCCTTCAGAGGAGCTAGCCAGGACTTAACATTTTGGCGCCCGAACAGGGCTTGTGTCCCCCGCCATCAGTGAGGTGGCCTCCATGTTCCCCCAGTGACTGCTTTGCTTTTGCCTCACCCGCTGATCATGGACATGTCTGGGCACTAGTTCTGGAGTTGCGGGAGCGGCAGCGGCTTCCACTAGCTCAGTGGCAGAGGGCCAGGCGGTGGCCTAAGCCATGACTTCCGTTCACTACCGCCGGGCATGGGCATAGGCCTGAGCCAGAGCCAGAATTGAGGGCCGCTGAGGTCAGGCCCCGTCCAGACCGGACCTAAACCTTCCATCCCGCCTCTTCCGGCACAGGTACTGGCACAGCAGCAAGCATAACAGGTGGCGGCGGCAGCGGTAGATGCCCCAGTAGCCCAGCAGCAAGAGGCATCGTCCCCAGACCCGCCAAAGCCAGGGCTCCCTCCAGGCAGCAGCCCCAGGCCCATAGTGGGTACCACTGAGCCAGTCTCTGTGCCATCTGCACTGCCCCCGGGATGGGGGGGAGGGGGGCCTCAAGGCCTAGGCTCAGCAGCAACCTCCCAGGCCTCATCCAGACTGTTGGGCCCTGGGGGGGAGGGGGGACGGGGCCCTCAGCAGACCTCTTCAACTCTGTCCTCCGTTTCCTCCGGCTCTAGCAGGGGCCCGCCCACTCCTCCCCTGGGCTTCTCTGGGCCTAAGCCTGGTGTGAGCCCTGGCAGGCCCAAAGGCAAGATGTCCAGAAAGCCCAAACCTGGCAGGCCGGGCCTCACTCCTCCCGGAGGACATCTGAAGCCACCACACAGGGGAGGCAGGGAGCACCACCCGCCGTACCACCAGCAGCAGCAGCAGCAGCAGCCTCCTCCCCATCACCAGGGCCCCTTGCCCAGCGGACCCGCGGGCTGCAGTGAAGAGAAGATCTCGGACTGGGAAGGTTTTAAAGCAAATTTGTCCCTATTGAGGAGACCTATAGAGAAAACTTATACCCAACGATGTAGGTTATTTGTTGGAAATCTGCCAGCTGATATTACAGATAAAGACTTTAAAAGATTATTTTCTAAGTATGGAGAACCTGGTGAAGTCTTTATCAATAAGGGTAAAGGATTTGGATTCATCAAACTGGAATCAAGAGCATTGGCAGAAATTGCCAAAGCAGAACTTGATGATACACCCATGAGAGGATGACAACTTCGTGTTTGTTTCGCCACACATGCTGTTGCCCTTTCTGTACGAAATCTCTCATCCTGTGTTTCTAACGAATTACTGGAAGAAGCATTCAGCCAATTTGGACCTATTGAAAGGGCTGTGGCAACTGTTGATGACAGAGGAAGATCTACAGGAAAAGGCATTATTGAATTTGCTTCTAAGCCAGCTGCAAGAAAAGCATTTGAAAGATGCAGTGAAGGAGTATTTTTGTTGGCAACAACTCCTCAACCAGTCATTGTGAAACCTCTTGAGCAATTAGATGATAAAGATGGTCTTCCTGAAAAGCTTGTCCAGAAGAATCCAATGTATCAAAAGGAGAGAGAGAACCCTCCACGTTTTACTCAGCATGGCACCTTTGAATCTGAGTATTCCCAGAGATGGAAGTCTTTAGATGAGATGGAAAAGCAACAGAGGGAACAAGTTGAGAAAAACATGAAAGATGCAAAAGACAAACTGGAAAGTGAAATGGAAGATGCATATAATGAACATCAGGCAAATCTTTTACGCCAGGATCTAATGAGGCGTCAAGAAGAACTAAGAATGATGGAGGAACTTCACACTCAAGAGATTCAGAAATGCAAAGAAATACAGTTAAGACAAGAGGAAGAACACCATAGAAGAGAAGAAATGATGATTCGGCAGTGTGAGATGGAACAGCAAATGAGACGCCAAAGAGAAGAAAGTTACAGTTGGATGGAATATATGGATCCTCGCGCGAGAGAGATAAGAATGGGTGCAGGAACAATGAACATGGGAGATTCCTATGGCTCAGGAAGCCAGAAATTTCCACCTTTAGGTGGTGGTGGCATAGGTTATGAGGCCAGTTCTAGAGTTCCACCAACAGCCCTGAGTGGTTCCATGATGGGAAGTAACATGTGTACTAAGCACTTTGGACAAGGAGAAGCTGGGCCTGTGGGTGGGCAGGGCCCTAGAAGAATGGGACCTGGAACTCCAGTAGAATATGGTAGAGAGAAAGAAGAGTATGAAGGCCCAAACAAAAAGCCCCGATTTTAGATGTGATATCTAGGCTTTCATTCCAGTTTGTTTTTCGTCTTTTCTTGTTTAGACACCCATCTTTTTAATTCTTGCATTTTAGTAAGAAAACTACATTGTTATGGATGTTAGAAATTTATTGACCTAATATTTGTAAATGGTCTATTTGGGCGAGTAAAATTATGTATTGCAGTGTTTCCAAAAAAAGGAGAAAAATCTAAGAAACATCTGGCATGAAAGAGCATGGCTGATAAGAAGACTGTTACAGGACTTGAAAACCAGCAGAGATCATTGGATTCCTTGAGATGAAAAATTGTTGATGAAGACTATTGTAGGATTTTAAAACTTGTAGGAATTATTGGATTTCTGGCACATGAACTAATGGACAATGGACTTATGGACATGTATAAATTCTCAATTTATGATTATTTGATCATGTTATTTGTTACATCACCTCTAGCATGTGTTATGATACTATGTGTTTATGTAATTTATGTAGTTATGTGTAATATCTCCCATATTGATGGATTTATGTATATTTGTTTCAAGGTCATGACCATCCTATGTTCTAAGTCAAAAGGGGAAGATGTTAGGATTACTAGGTGCTAACTTGGTTGTCTAATTTAGCACAGTACTTAATTTTCTAGCTCAGAATCCATACCTTTAGTTCATATTTTTAAAAGGAGTTTTTACCTTTAATCTTCTGAAAGGAGTTTACACTTTTGGAATACCCACAAGCCCATTCTCTGGGAGGATAAAAGGAGCCAGGATTCAGGAAGAAGTGGATTCAAGATTCTACCTTTGATCTGGTTGGAGGCTCCAGAAGCCTCCCAAGAAACCTTCTCACAGAGAAAAGGATTTACCAAAAAGAAACCTTCTCCCAGAGAAGGATTACAATTGAGAGATAACAGGACACTACAGGTCATACTTCAGATAGTCACATGTCTGTCTTTGGTTTCTGGCATTCCGTATTCTGCAAGGAGTAGGCCATCAAATCATCTTTCACACTATCTGCAGATCATCTCATTTAGGCTGATCACATCTCTGGCCTTCAGTTTCTTTCTAAATGATTGGCCTACAGAGATAAGTGTGGAGTGAGCAAATATGTGTAGGCACAATTTCTGGTCTTGTAGGAAACCACACTGGACTAGGTGCCAGCAGTGATAGCAAGAGCATTCACTTCCTTGGGGATCTCAAGAACCTTAGCACCTTCCACACAGCTCATGCTTCAGATTTCACAGCTGGTTGTCTATTTAAGAAAAGAAGAAACTGGACTAGGTAATTTTTAAAGTCTCGGCCAATTCTAAAATGACTTAATATTTTTCAAGTGGAACTCATCCCATTATGCAGAATCATAAACTTTGATCCATCTCAAAATTAATTCAAAAAGATGGAAAATGACTGAACAAATCCTTATCAAAATAGGGGTTGGGGAGAAAATAACCAAATCATGAGAAATGGATCCCACAAATTCAAAGCATGAGGATTAATATTTCCTGGGCCATAATTGGGCATATAATTATATTCTTAATGACATTTTATAACCAATTCTGATATACAGCAACATAAACTCCATCCAGAAATTGAAATGATTCATTCTGGGCATCTCAAATGTATTGCTGAGTCATTTAAATACAAACTGATAAAAGAGATCCCAGAATTACACTCTCACTACTGCCTAATAGTGAGGAAATTCATAAGTGGCAAGAACGGAAAAAAGCTACTACCAAGACTTTTGAGATAATTTGTGGACTCTTGTACCTATGGCTCAAAAACTAAACTAAAAATGACTGCCAGAAGTCCTTTCCAGTCCATAACTTGCTGCTAGCCCAAAAGCTGTTCCAGTCTTTTCTTCTTAAGCTACCTTTTCCATGTTTACAACAAGGGCTCACCTGCTATAAACCCTTTGCTAAGGGCAGGAACCAGAATAGGGCTGAGTTTAGATCTTTCTGAACTGAAACACACCTGATGACTAACAAACCAGCCTCTTTAGAGGGTGTGATTCAGTCCTGAAAACATATTTGGCAAAGGAAGAATGAGTCAAGCTATACAACCTATTACACAATTCTCTGGATGCCAAATGTTTAGAATAAGTAATTAACGGCTTTAAATACAAACCTACATATGTCCCACTTTCCAAATTCTCTGCTTTCTCCTTCCCCATCATGCTGAAGAACCAACATTCTCCTCTAACTTCTCAGAAGATCCCTAAATACAAAAAGTCATGAGGCTAAGAGTCAAATGAACAATGCCAGCTTTCCTAGCTGGATCATACCTTATCCAGTCAAAAGTTGCCAAGGTTGCCTTAGCAACTTTACAAATTAAAGTTGGAAAAGCTGAAAATGCTCAGTTTAGCATTCATTACTTTCCATGAGTTGGCCTTAATCTACTTTTCTGTAATATCCCTCATTAATTCTCATTCATGCATTTTCTCTCTATTTATTTATACACATACATTTACATAGATACACATAAAAGTATATTTCTTCTATAATGCAATCAGACTGGACCACTTGCCACTTCCTGATCCAAATCTTCATTTCCCCCACTATAAACTTTTGCTCATGCCTTTCCCTTGCTGCCTAAAACTAGAAAGGTAGCACAGTGGATAGAGCACAGGGTCTAGAGTCAGGCAGATTCATCTTTCCAAGTTCAAATCCAATCTCAGGTACTTATTAGCTATATGACTCTAGTCAAGTCACTTAACCCTGTTCGCTTTTGTTCCTCATCTGTAAAATGAACTGGAGAAGGAATTGGCAAACCACTCCAGTATCTCTGCCAAGAAAACACCAAATGGGGTCACAAAGAGTTGGATACAACTGAAAAACAACTCAATGACGCTAACTCCCCTGCCCCCAACCTAGGGAGTTTTTGATTCCCACTTTTATTTATTAAAATCATAATCAGACTTTGATCTAACAGCCACCTGTCTGAATCTTCCCTAATGTCAGTATTTGTGTAAATGTGCTTTGAAAGCAAAATTGTTTGGCTATATTTAGTTGTCATCAGGCAAGAGATGAGTATTTCACTGATAACTGGCAGAAGATCATTCTGTTTTTCTGTGGTCAAGCCCTTTGCAAAGGGGCAGCTTCAAGACTCAGTTTATAGACTAACACTTTTATGGAGCTTTTTCTAATTACCCCTATCTAAAAAAGATCTTTTCCCTCTTCTAATTTTTATTGTAGATTGTATTCTTATGGCATTTCTTCTAAATGTATAAAATAAAACATAAGGTTTCAAAGGAAACCAATTACATTAAAATGCAATTATCAATACATATATATATGTGTGTGTATATATACATATATAGGTGTATGTATACATACATTTTACCATATATTCAAAGTTCATGGATCACATGTTAAAAACCTCAGCCCTAGACTTTAAAGGTTTTTTTATTCTGAATTTAAGAAATAAAACAAGCATTTCAATAATGTAGTAGACTAGGAAAAAAAGATTGTACATGAAACTGCAAATCTATTATGTACAACTTGCTATTCTCTTAAATATAATAAAATTATACAATAGCTACCATTAGAAACAAATATAAAATCATTCTATGCAGCTTCTATTTATCAGTTCTTTCTCTGAACAAAGATAGTGTCCCTAAACTTTAATAGGAATGACTACTACCTGTCTGAATCTTCCCTGATGTCAGTATCTATATAAATATGCTTTGAAAGCAAACTTGGTTTTGGAGCCTTTTATTGTTGTCATCAGGCAGGAGATGGGTATTTCTCTGATAACTTGGAGGAGATCATGCTGTTTTCCTGTGGTCAAGCCCTTTCCTAAGGGGCATCTTGGGATAAGTGTACACAAAGAGCTGCCTGTTCCTTCTCCTGCCTCTTAGTTGTGTTCTTTGTACAAAATTCTGTAACTGTTAAAGAGCCATTAACCAAATAAGTCCTGCTTTATCCCAATAAGTTCCCACTATGGGATTTTGTGCTTTTGTTACCTGTGCTGAGATCACTTTCTTCTTTCCTTTCCTTAAACATTCTTATTGGATCTGTTTGATGCAAGGCACTTAGGAAATGGTGAAAGGCTCAATTCTCCACTCTAAAACACATCCATTTTAAGTGCAGTATTGCACAAAATACAAAAGTAAGATAAAACAAATAAGACTATATATCAGTAGGTTAAGGGCAGGAACTAATTTCTGCCTTTCTTTGTATCTTCAACTTTTAGTAATAGTGCCTGACATAAAGTAAGTGCTTAATAAATGTTTTTTGCTTGACTAAAATAACCACACTATAAGACAGCAAGTATGAAAATGAAACCTACAATTATATTCAAAAACATATGGACAATATTAATAAAAATGTCTTTTCAGGAGAAAAAAAATCACACACAGCAATTCTCTAATACCTATTCCATAAGCAAAGGGTGTTTGTTATCTTAGTGATTTATTCCCATTTTTCTTGGGGTAGGGAGCTCAGCCTCCCAAGTAACAGCTGCACACAAGAAATCAAGTTTTTATTGAAAGTAGCTTTGTTTTTAAAAACAGAAGTTAATTTCATCCAGAAGAAAAAACAGAATTTTAAAGGGTTTGTGGTTTGAAAAAACCCTAGATTTTTTAACAACAATTAGAAACAATCAACTAATTTCTATTGCTAAAAAGTGTTAATGCAATTCCTTCCTCTCTCTTTGTTTAAACTTCCAGCTTCCTTCCTGTCTGATCACTGATTCTTCTTCTCTCCCATACATATAACCAAGTGTTTAGAAAACAGGTGGTTTCCCAATACAGTACAACTTTCACAAAGGGACCAGACTTGAATCATATTTACCACTGTTTCCTTTTGCCTTTGAACTTTAAAAAATGACAAAGGAAGCCACATCAAGATATTTAAAGAGGGGGAGGGGAGTCCAGACTCCTTGGAATCTAGTTTCAGGGCATATGGTCCTACAGTAAATGTCCTTTACTAGGTCTGGGGTTTGGAGGAGAGGTGGTTTCTTTATGAAATTGTTCTATTTAGCCTTTTTTTTTTAAAAGATCATTAATAGAGATTGTCTAAATAACAGTGCCTCCCCTCTATTGGTTCTCTCCAATTTATAAAAAATTGGCAATGAGTAAGTATATGTATATATGTATATATATATATATATATATATATATATATATATATATATGTTTTGTGTGTGTATATCTCATTTGTACATAGTTGTTTTCATGTTGTCTCCCCCATTTGAATGTGAGTACCTTGTACAATTGGACATTTTTGCTATGTAGGCAGTTTCCCCTTTATATAATCAATGATTAGAATACTTGGCACATAATACACAATAAATATTTAATGACTGATTATAGTCATTGATAGCATTCAAAATGTTTCACATGATTCATCTGACTCTCACAAACCGCTAGAGAAAGAAGTTCATTCACCCCCATTTTACAGATAAAGGCATTTGTGGCATTTTAAAGCTTCCAGTGTTTCCTATATATTATCTCAACTGAGTCTCAAATCACTCTTTAAGTACTATAGTTATTGTTATGCCCATTTTACAGGGGAGGAAATGGCTGAGTCAAATGATACATCTAAGATAGAATTTGATAGGACTTTCTGATTATAAACCCACAGCTCTGCAAGATATGCCATACTGGGATTGCCTGTCATGGGGGGGGGGAGTAGGCGGAGGGGGGGGATAATTTGGAAAAATGAATACAAGGGATAATATTATAAAAAAATATAATAAAAATTAAAATTAAAAAAAAAAGATATGCCATACTATAGATAAGAAACTGAGGGATTACCCAATTTACCCAAAGTGAGAAAGCTGATCAGTGATATAAGCATTTATCAGGCACTTAATATGTACCAAAATCTGTGGTAAACACAAATACAAAGAATGGAGAGGGAGTCTCTACTCTGCTTGAAGACAACAAATAAATATGTGCAAACATAGTACATACAAAATATATAGGAAATAATCAAAAGAGAGAAGGTACTGGAATGTAGGGATTTAGGCTTCCTGTAAAAGATGGGATTTTAGTTGAATTGTCAGGGAGGGCAGGAGATACAGATATGAAGAGAAAAAGCAGTTTATGCTTGGAAGACAGCCTGGGGAAAGGTCTAAAAATGGGAAATGGAGAGTATTGTTCAAGGAACAGCAAGGAAATAAGCATCACTGAATTTAAGAGAACATGGCAGGTACACGTTATAAGAAGACTAGAAAGTGAGGGTCAGATTATGAAGGACTTTAAATACCAAACAGAAGGTTTTTGTATTTGATCCTGAAGATGACAAGAAAGCTTATTTTAGTGATGTTGTTGGATCTGTACTGACAAATTCAGTTCTTTCAATTTCTCTAAGGATAGGATGAGAGAGCTGAGAGACTGACAGAAGTTAAATGACTTATCCAAAATCCTACAAACAGTAAGCTGGAGAAGCAATATTCAAACTCAGGTCTTCTAATTCCAAATTTTTTGTCTTCCACTGCACTATGGTGATTCTCAGTGACAGTCTTCTATAGAAAGAAAAGCAGACAAGAGGAAAATAATGAAATTATTCATCTGTATCACTAATAGCTGTTTCTCTAAAACAGTTTTAAAGACTCTAAAAACAATAAGGCAGATTTCTAAGCACCAAATGGCTGATTAAGATATTTAGAGAGTATAGATAAAAATACCTTCTTCCTCTTCTAAATGTGCACAAAACCAGAGGAAAATGAACAAAACTATTGCTCAACCACATGCTCTATGTCTAAGAAGAAAGAGGTCCAGAGAAGAATCAAGAAAGCACCTTGGATTTGTTAGTGAAATGGCAATACAAACCACCATCATCTCCAACGTCAAAGTTTTCCATCCCTAACACTACCACCATTCACCACTGCATATACATATGAACCCAGTGGGATAAACTACCATTACCTCTCCTCATGTGGTGAAGAATTCTTTAAATCTGAAGCTATTTCAGAGGGATGTCATACACCTGAATTTTTCCAAAACTAATACAAGTATAATTTGGTGGCATTTACTGGTATTAACCGAACATATGTACTTCTTGACTCCCCAATTAGAATGTAAGTTCTTCAATGATTAAGATATAAAAAAAAATAGTAAATGGTAAATAGTAGACACTAAATAAGCACCATACATTTTCTTTTCATTTTATCCTTTACTCACATCCCATTTAGTTGCATGTTTCTCCATTCCCATCTTATATCCTCTCCTAGATGGATTTAGTGCAGAAAGTTTCACCAACTCTCACTGAGTTTTTCCAGAAAACATAATGGATTCAGTGGTTAGAGGGTTGAACTTCAAGACAAAAGTATAAGCTGTCCTGCCTGTGGCAATTCATATTAAAGAAGTATAACCAGCCATCTGATTTTACTAAGTTCAGACTTCAGTTCCCTGTCAAGAGTGGCCCAGTATTGTGGCCACCTCTGAAAAGTGCTGGAGTTCAGCGAACAAAAACAAAGGATTAAGGAAAAAAGGATCATCAAAACAAACTGCCCCATATCAGGTCATTTTTCCTGGAGAATTGTCTCAATGGAATAAAAACTCACATTCAACTTCCAGAGGCCCTTGATGATCCCAACATACATCTCTGTATCAATTGTTTTGACCACAGGAAAAATGAGCAACCTTTCTTTCGCTCAGACCTAATTATCATTTACAAACATCTGGAAGGTGTGAACAAAGAAATGAGAGAGAAGTGAAGCAAGACCTCTCAGGAATGACACTGAGCAAGAATGGAGGAAATATCTGGGCTAAACAGCATCAGGACTGGTTTCCTGCTAAGGAGGGTTTGAAGGGGATTGGCTCTTCCTACTCCCAGAACTATCAAAAACCTAAATTTTTCATACTAAAATGTATATATAGGGCATTGTTCCAGGGGAATCATTGGAGACCAAAGCAACAAAACTTCAAACAGCTGTTTGCTAACAGCAAATGGTAAGCACAATTCTATCTCTTCAGGTCCCCCACACTCTATATTGCTGAAGATCAGAGCTACAAAACATCAAAAAGGTATCTGCTATTGGTGCCTATCAGAACTACTTCCCTTTTCCCTCCTGCATCTTCTGCCTCCTTCTTTCCCACTTTGGTAAAGTGGAAATGGAGAATGGTTCCTGGAGCCTTCCCTGCTATAAAAACTTAACGCATCACTGGGCTAAGGAAAGCCATCAGGAGTATGGTATCAGAAAAACTCAGCACAGATGGGGAAGGATTGAACACCAAGAAACCTTTCTAGCATGTCTGCATTTAAGCTAGTTCATCACCAATAAGGAATTGCTGTGAAAATGTCCTCAAGGACCTATGGACAACTTTTCACAAAAGCAACAGATAATATTGAATCTTCTGTGCCAGACCATCATGTTACCCAAAGCAATCTTCTCCTTAAGGTAAAAAAGATACATGTCAAAAGTCCTGTCTACATATAAAGAGAAAATTATGGAGACTGAATATGCATGGAGGCATAGTATTTTCACCTTTTATAGTTGTTTGCTTGGGTGCTTTTTCCTTTCTTGTGTTTTTTTCCCCTTTTGATCTGATATTTTTTTTTTTGCACAGCATGGCAAATAGAGATATGTTTGGAAGAGATGCACATGTTTAACCTATATTGGATTGCTTGTTGTAGGGGAGAGAAGGAGGAGAGGAAGAGAAATTTGAAACACAGGGTTTTGCAGGAGTGAATGTTAAAAACTATCTTTGCCTGTATTTGGAAAAAGAAAAGATATCACATGAAGGCACAGTAGATGAAAAATGTAGAGTTGAAAGAGACATTACAAAGTAATATAATCTGATTTCATCATCATAGCATTCTTTCTATCACATTACACAATTAGAAGAGCATGTTTTGTAGTAAAAATTAAAATAAGGCTTTTCCATACCCAGACTTTTAAGCGAATAGCAGTTCCAAAAGACACCTAAGATTCTCTTATTTAGTTCAATACAAAAGGCCTACAGGAAATTGAAACCATTTTGTTCCTTTATAAACTTGGGGATGGAATTTTACCTTTTAGGGACCCAATATTGGCTTAATATGCAGGACAAAGAACTATATTTCTCTAGGAGTAGTTGGTTATTCAAGCTAATGTTTACTTCCAGGAAGCATCTGAGAGGTTCATTAATTTCAATGCATTTAAGGGCTAATAAATTCAAGGAAACATTTTTTCTTTACAGTGAGTGATCCAGGAAGGATAAGAAAACAGAGCTGGTTATGGAAAACAAACCTTTTATTTCTTAAATTTCAAAAGAAAGGCTTATCTTTCGGCAGCCCCTTTCATTCCAGGAACTCAAAGTTCTCTACAAATTTAATGTTTCCAATTCATGTAGGAGTGGGAAGCCAAAATCACTATATCTACCCCCTAAAACCTATAGTAATAGCATTAGGGGAAAAAACTCCAGGATACATTTCTATAAAATTCTTTTGATGTAGGCTGGAAAACGAGGCTCCCAGGCACATCCAGGGCTGTTTAATGGATTCAGAGGTCAAAGGTTCTTCCTCTTCTGGTTTCTGTAGCCTATGATTCCAAGTTCTTTTGTGCCTCTATAAAATCCAGATATTAATTTGTTATAAGTATTTTACAATCTATCTGGGAAGGGTAGTCTGTATATAATTCTGAAAAAAGAATATTCTTATTTTTAAGCTAAATTTTTCAAAGAAGAATTCTAGTGATGCTAAATTGGTAAGTTCTAGAAGCATTCCTTGGAAAAATGTGATATACCCTACTACTTTAGGATTATTTCTATAGAAAACTGACCAATGTCATGCCTCTTTCTAGTTGCTACTATGATTCCAATTTCTTTTAATTTTTTTTCAATAGTTTTTCAGTTTTCCAAATTCATATACAGAGTTTAACATTCATTTTTGTAAAACTATGTGTTCTAAATTTTTCTCCCTCCTATCCTTACTTCCTCTCTCTCAAGAGAGCAAGTAATCTGATGTGGTTTAATTATGTGCAATCTTTTTATTTTATTTAGAATTTTTTTTCACAGTATATATGCATGAGTAATTTTTTTTATAATATTATCCCTTGTATTCATTTTTCCAAATTATCCCCCCCCTCCCTCCATTCCCTCACCCCGATGACAGGCAATCCCATACATTTTACATGTGTTACAATAAAACCTAGATACAATATATGTGTGTAAATACCACTTTCTTGTTAATATGTGCAATCTTTTCAAACATTGTTTCATATTTGTCATGTTGCACAAGAAAAATATTATTCCATTTTTAAGAAAAACCAGAAATGTGTATAAACATACCAACAAAACAAACCTATTAAATTTTGTTTTGAAACTGCTTTCTTCTGTATAGTGTTAATCACCACCTAGGAGCCAAGTATTCTTGATGCTGGTTGAGGTTCATCGTTTTTCTCCCACTCTCTGAATTTAGGCACTCCTTCAAAGTTCTGTCTTTATTTTTCTTCTCTTTTGATCCTCTCTACTCCTGAATATCACATCACATTTTTACTTCTAATTTCTTACCTGATCAGGCTCATGAGAATAAAACAGCTTATTGGACATTTCTGCCTGAATGTCCTACTTGCCTACTAACTTCAACACATCCACTAAATTCCTTTTGTGAAACTCCATGATGGCATGAAGGTAACCCAAGGTTTTTAAGGCTATACCAATAGCATATCCCTGCTAAGTCCTATGAAAACAGCCCAAGTATAATTATGGCAAAGATGGCCTATTTGCTGTCCGAGGGCCAGGCTAGCTGAGCTTAAGGAGGGTCATCACCAGAAGGTAGCTGGTAACTAATACAGATCTAATGAATCAGAAAAAAAAAATCAGTTTTTAAAAATGTCTCTTTGGATGAAGCAGGCATATATGGAATGATGAAGATGTAAAGTAGATAAAATTAATCATTTTTGGAAGAAAAGAGTCTTACACTGGACATATCTTCCTCAAATTCCTCACAATTTTTAATTCAGACAACATTCTAATTAAGCTTTTTTCCCCATTTAACTACAACACAAATTAGATCATAGTATTTGTATAGATGTCTTTTCCCATTACTAGATTGTAAGCTGCTTAATGATGGGGACTAGGTCAGGTATTCATCTCTGTAGCACCAACAACTAATACAATGAACTGTATACTGTAGGCACTTAGTATATGTAAATTAGAAATCAATGTCCCATATTGAATTTATTCCTGGCCCCGTACATTTAGTAATGAATCTTTCCAAATTTAGAGTTTCTCACCAGATCCATATCTTTTAATTTTCTAGGACCTATTACTGGCTCTGCTCTACTAGCACTATCTCTGAGAACCCCAGAGTCTCTTCCATGTGGTAAGATTTCTCCTCCTGACTTTCCTATTTCTATTTATGGGATTGGCATTCTCTTAATCATCCAATCTAGGAAGGACATGTTTGACTTCTTCCCTCGTGATCTTCCCCACTTCCAGTCAGTTATGTCATAACACTAATCTCCAACACTTCCCCAAAACAAATACCTTCCTATCTCTAAGGCCTCCACCTTAATTACCTCTAGTGTGCAGTACTACAACAGCCTCCCAAATGATTTTCTCATTTCCATATTTTCCCTTCTCTAATCACTTAGCACAGTGTCTGACACATAGTAAGGTGCTTAATACTTATTGACTTATTGTCTACATTTTCCAGTGTTTTCAGACTAATCTTCCTTTTGTACAGACTTGGTCATGCTATTTTTCCACTTATGAAGCAGCAATGGTTCTCCCTTATCATCAAATAAAGCCCATATTTTTAAGTCTTTCAAAGCCCTCCACTATTTGTCTTCAATTCACTTTTTTCCCTATTTTTCTACAACCAATATTCTCTACTACAACCAAACTGAACCACATATGTTATTCAAGAGGTTCCTATGCTTCTCCCACCTTAATGTATTCAAATTCTCCCCTCCACCTGGAAAGCCCTCTACTGCCACAATTTTCTACCTACTGGAATTATGTTCATCTCTGAAAGCTAATGTCACCTCATACATGAAGTCTTTCCTTAATACCCCAACCAGAAGTGAGCTTGATCTCCTAGAGTTCTATTAAAATTGTTGAACCTCTTTCACAGCACTTATTATAAAATGCCTTATATTTTTGTAGACCTATCAACCCATCATTATAGCCATTCCCTCCCTAGCAAATTCCAACCCAACCAAATGTTGGGTTTTATCCTATGAGTTTTAGTCATGAAATTTTATCATAAATCTTCCCTGAGTATATACCTTCATATTATAGTTATTTACATTCATTTCTTATCTCCTTTATTCTATTGTAAATTCCTTAAGGACAGAGACACCTCCCTCCATACATGTCAATGAATTATAAGCCTTTTTAAAAAATTCTTTTAAAAAGCTGGTTGAATGTAGCAGAATACTTTTTAAGGCTCCAGTGGCATTTCTTGAAAGATACTTGTCAAGACTTACAGTCATACTTTATCTTCATCACATCTGGATTTCAGAAGAACCAAAAATAGATGTTTGTTTTTCTGTGCTGCAAATAATCAGGTTTAGAGAAGGCTTAGGTAGAAGGCATAATTACAAAGACAATGCTACCATCCTTCATGTTGCACTAAGAGAGAAACTCAACTACATCAGAGGCCTGAAAAATATCTATCCTAGGGAACAGGATCTCACATCAATATGGCAAGACTCCATCAGCATCCTTACAAACTACAAGTTCCCAATTAAAAAAAAAAAGTTTGTTGTATATCCCAGTTTCCTGTTCAAACCTGTAACTTAAACATACCATCCAGTTGTTTTTATCTTCTTTACCCATGTTTCTGCTGCTTGCCCCACTCAGAATATCAACCTGGTAGTTATAGACAGATATCTAGTTATAGTCTAGATATAGCTGGAGCAGCTAAGTGGTGAAGTGAATAGACTCTCTCGACTGGAGTCATAAAGACTCACCTTGAGTTTACATTTGGCCTCAAATTCTGGGCAAGTCACTTTAACCCTACTTGCCTCAATTTCCTCATCTGTAAAATGAAGGTGAAAGAAATGGCAAATCATTCCAGTGTTTCTACCAAAAAAAAAAAAAAATGAGGTCAATGAAAAGTAGGACATGATTAAACAACAAAGTTATGGTCCAACTTATCCCCTTGTTCGCTGTTGGCACCCAACTTTATAAAGATTGGCATGGAATTAAGTAGTTTGGTAAAATATGTGAGAAAGATAAGACTTCATTGAAGTATGGAAAATCCTCTGATAGGCCCCAAGGTTGGGGATAAAACCAGAGAATTACAAAATGTTTCATATTGCTTTTCTGCTTAGAGGAGGGCTTTACAAGAATACTACCTCTGTTTCAGAGGACCTTTGGACAAATCCTGGCTTAGGAATATAACATGTAATTCTAGGCAAGTGACTTAAGGTTTTCCAGATCACAGTTCAATTATATGATCTTTAAAGTTCCTTGCAACTCTAAAATTTGTGATGCTGTGATCAAATAGTACAGAAACTGAACAGTAGTCAACAGTAGTAACAATAGCTAATTATAATATAGGGTGTTTTGCAAATACTATCTTTTTAAAGCTCATAACAACCCTGGGAAGTAGATGTCATGATTATTATTTCTATTTTACAGATGAATAAATTGAGGCAGACATAAGATATCTGTCCAAAGTAGCACCTACCAAGAGCCCGAGGTCTGGATTTTAATTCAGATCCTTCTTGACTCCAAGTTCAGCATCCTATCCACTTGTGCTTCCTAACTGCCTTCTAAAATATACAGAGAGCTTAGCATTCAAAGTGTTTCCATAGGGAAGTCTATTTAAAAGCAAAGAATTCTCTTATTTCCCTCAATTTACTTTTAGAGGGAAATTTGATTTGCTTGTGTTTGCTTAAAGTAGGATACACTTGTTCTGGAAAACAAAATTTAAAACAGGAGACAGCAAGAGGCGTGAGATAGAGTTAAACAAATATCTCCAGAAGTTTGGGTAGGCCACCTAAAGGACTCTGTAGCCAAACCACCAAAATTTCCCTTGCTTTCCCTCTGACAGGATTCCACCCATGTATGAGAAAATGCAGAAAAGTTTCCTTGTTGCTTTCCCTTGCTAAAACAAATGCATGCTATCCACAGCACAAATGGAACACATCAGTCTATAAATGACATGTATTTCCAAAAGAATTTGGGAAATCTAAATACTTATATCCACATCCACAAACTTCTTTTGTTACTTTAATAGACAACAAGTAACCCAGATGGAGGGAAGTTGGAAGGATGGTACTTTTTAAGGGAGAGAAAGAGTATTAGATCTATAGGAGCTGAATGAGATTAAAGCTGCTACCAGACAGCAAGGTTAATTTTCTGCTTACACAGCCATGTATGGGGCCGGAGCATCAGAGCTGTAATCGGATTCTCAGAGGGGCCCCCAGAGGAAAGGGGGAGGAGGGGGAGGTATTCTCCAATCTGTTGTCTCCACTAGCTGCAGGACAAAAAGCCTTTCTCCAGAGTAGGTTAAATACTACCAGCCAGCTTCACAGCCCATAAGCACCCACCCAGAAATAAAGGTCTCTCCCCCATTGGGGGAATATATATTTCACTCTGGGATAAGAGACAAAATGAGGGAGCTTCCCCAAACGCTGAAACATCCCCCCCAACACACCTCTCTTCGCTGATGGTCGTGGGCCAGCGGGAAAACCAGTTCCCAAATGGGTTTCCAAAGTCACCAACGACAGTCCCTTGAGCCCCTGGCCACAGCCTTTAGAAGCTGGAACTTTAACTGGAACCAATCCTGCCTATTGGAGAAGGCAATTAAAGGGGGAGGGGAGTTTTTCTCCCACTCTAGAGCGGGTGCCTGGGGCAGCGGAGGGTCGAGAGGTCAGAGTTAAAGAGAAAGAAAGAGTGAGCTAGCAGAGGTGAAGACAACAGAAGCAACGGGAAGAAGGCTCCAGAGGAGCTATAGGCGCTCGGAGGAAAGTTCTCTCCCGCTCAGCACGGTCTGTTTCAATCTAAAGGGTGTAAGTAAGCACAGCAAACTTTTCCGAGGCTGGAAGAAATGAGCCAAGGGATGAGAGAAGGGAGAGGAAGCCTCAGCCTGCTTCCCCCCATCTCCTGGAGCCCCCTTCTTACCATCTCTTTGCGGAGCAGAGCCAGGGCGGCGTCCAGGTTGGGGGGCTTGGGAAGCGGCGCCGCCGTCCGCCCCCCGCTGCCGCAGCAGCCCCCAGCCCCTCCGCGGCTCAGCTCGTCCTGGATGCGGGATTTCTGAGCGTACAGCCGCTCCAGGTGCCGCCAGCCCCCGGACGCGCCCCCACCAGACGAGGAGTTAAGCAGTCCGCTCAGGCTTTTGGGCAGGGGAGGCAGCCCGTCCACCCGCAATCCTCGCACCGCGCTGTTGTTGCTGCTCCCGCCGGCAGTCTCGGCCGGCCCCGAGCCGCTCACCCCGGCCATAGTGCAGCACGCGCGCCAGCACACGCCCAGCGGCCGGCTCCGACTCCGGTTCCAGCCCCGAACAGACTGCCTCTCCGGCCTGAATCCAGAGGGACAGGCTCACCCCGGGCCCGCCCCCTTCCCCGGCCCCCGGCCTGCCCCGCCCACTTCCCTTTCCCTGCTTCGGGCCTCTTACTCTCCCTCTCTCCGCAGGCTTCCCCTTCCTCCTCTCCTCCCTGGGTCCTCTCGGTCCTTCCTCCACTCCCTAGTTCTTATCCCACTTTACCTGGAGCAGTTCCCTCCGAGCTCAGTCTTTGGAGATTAGGCTGCGGGAAGTATCCCGCCTACCGAGAGAAGATACCCCTCCGCCCCCTTCACATCCAACAATCATTTATTAAGCACTTACCAAAGACAAAAGCACAGTAAGTTCTTTCCTCCAGGTGCTTAGATTTTATTTGGGTACAGATAATGTAGACATGTATTATATAGGCTGTAGATAGAAATTTTTTCCATGCAGATAGAATATGAGTATTTCACTATATGGTTATAAAATATGCATAATCTGTAAAAACGGGCATATTTCTACGTACGTAGCAGATGAAATACAAATAAATAATGATATATAATAATTTCCAGGATGACAACACTTAGCAACTGGGAGAGCAGGGACCCCCTACCACCAGAAGTTTTCTCTCCCAGACTGGAAAAAGAGAGAGTGAAGGAGTGGAAAAGATAGCCCAACTTTTAAAAAAACAGGTATTAGACTATAAAACTCTTTCTGCTGGAAGTTCCAGTCGTGGGTAATTAAGACTTCTACTTATGGTAGGTGGAGTGGTTAGTTGAAAGTCTTAATTTCAGGTCTGCACAGTCATGCTCAGGAAAAAAAAAAAAAAAATGTTTCCGTTCTCAGACCCGGAGAGAAAAAGGAGACAGAAGAGCCCATTAAGTCTGTTACATCTACATACTTGATCTCAATCCCTCCTTTTTCTAAAAATCCCAAACTCAACATGTCACTGCTTTAGTTCAATTCAGTTTAACAAACATTGATCAAATATTATGTGCAAAGAAATGTGTAAGGGCTGCTAGTATAAAAACAAAGTAACCCCTGGAGAAAAGTCACAACCTGTGAATTCATAAGTAGATACATATATATTCAAAATAAAGCAAAATTATATCAGGAGAGAGAGAACCAGGGATATTTTGTTTCCTTGTAGCAGGGATCAAGCAGATTAAAAGGGAAAAGAGAGATTTGAAAAATAATTATCGGAGGATTCCCACCCCTTTCTGTCAGTTGAAGGTGAGTGCCTAAAGCTTTTCCTCCATGCACCTACGTAAACACAGGCATAACAGAAAATCCTACCTCTTATACCGTCTTAAGTCAGAATCACAGTAAACCAAAACACAGATAACAAAAATACAAAGTTCAGTCCTTCACTGCAGGGCTCCCTGACCTTAAATGCAAACTTTACATATTCAGCTATATGAGCACTAGCCAAGAAAAGCACCCTGTCCACTTTTAAAACGTCAAAAAAATAAAAAAATAAACATTTGATTCAGTCTGGCACCTAACACAGGAGTAATTCAAAATGGAAATTAAAGGAAAGTGAAAACAGGATTAAAGCTAGGAAATCATCCATCAACTATGAGATAAGTAGGAAGTACAGCAAGCTTTTCTACTAACTCAACATTCCATGTCCCTCATCTTCAACTAGTATTCCTTTAAAGCTCAGCTCTGGTGCTACTGTCTATGTGAAGCCTTTCCCTAGATGTTGATTGATATTCTATCCCCACTTAAATTAGCTTGAATTTACACATCTGTGTACACATTATATTCTCAAAGTCAAATATAAACAACTTTAGATACCAGAACTGTTTTATTGGAGGCTTTGCATTCTCATTGCTTAGCACAGAGCCTTATATATCATAGTAAGAATATTTGTTGACTTGAATTTTTAAAATGTATATGGAATGAATTCTCTCCTCAAAAGAAAAAGGGTTTTGGAATCAGTTTATTAAAAACCAGAATACGATATCTTGTCATGAAAAATTACAACTAATGGGGGGTAGGGAGAGAGTAAACAGTGAAGGAGAAGCAAGCAGATTTAAATTGAAAGGTGGAACTAAAACTTTAATCTAAAGATGCATTGATTCAATTCAGTTCAACCTACACTTTAAAATATTTACTATGTACAGGACATAGTGTGAGGCCAAAAACAAAACTGAAAGAATCCCTGCCTGCAAAGGACTTACTAGGGAAATTTAACATATAAAATATAAAGTTAGCTGAGGACATAAGGACATAGAGTACAAATAATTGGGGAAATAAATGATATTCCTATAGAAAGTGATACCTGAACTCATCATTGAAGGAAGGAAAAAATCAAGAAAAGAAGAAAAATCAGAGATGAACAAGAAGTTTATTTCAGGTATGAGAGATGTCTTGATAGTACATAGAGACAGGAGATAGGAATATTGAACTTGGGAAACATCTATCAGTTCAGGTTAGCTAGAAATCTTCTGAAAGTGAGAAAGGTAAAGGAGACAATGTAAACTTAAACAGAAATAAGAAGGTAAAGTTGAATGACAGCTATTGAAATTTAAAACTACATTTAAAACATTAAAAGAGATAAACAAGGAAATTTTACTATGCTTAAAAGTCCATAGGATATATACATACACACACACACACAAAATAATGCTTCAATATTTATGTGTTTTAATGGATCTATGATCAGTATCCACAAAGATCGAGACAAGCAACAATTTTGGATCAGATTTAATGATAACGAAATGACATAAGGTTAAATGTAAATCTTAAATCTAGATTCAAAAACTCAATTTCAAAAATACAAGTTGGTGGAAGGATGTATCTAGGTGTTTTAATGGACTGACAAGTTAAGATGATTCATTTCCCTTCTCCCTAAAAACTAAGGCTTTATCAAAAGAGTCATAAAACCTAGGATAGGAAAATGATTTTACTAAATACACTAATTTACTAGTGCAAATATTATCAAGACTTCATTTAATAGATTATGTTCAATTAATTTAGGAATTCTGCTGAGAAATCATTGAGTGTCTAGACAAAAGTAACTAAGGCTTAAGATTATGTCACATGAGGAATGATTTTCAGATACTGGAAATATTTATTCTGGAGAAGAGAAGACTTTATGAAAACTGATGATAACCATTTTCAAGAAGAACTTGAAGGACTATTATATGCTAGAGAAATTAGTTATTCTACTTGGTCTCAGGGGAAAAAAACTAGGAGCAAGGGCTAAAAGTTAGGAAAAAAGCAAATTTAGGTTTAGTATAAAGAAAAAAAAATTCTTAAAATTAAAGCTATTTCAAAGTAAAATAGGCTGCCAAGGGAAATTGTGTTTGAGTAATCTACCATGTACTGATGATTATCTTAAATGTATTGAATTTAACATATTTAAAAGAGTCATTTTGTGTTAGGCTTGTTGTAAGGACATATGTATTAGCTTGAGTTAAGAATTTATTGCCATCATACCAAAATGTGTGGGATACACCCAAAGCAGTAATAAGGGGAAGTTTTATATCTCTACAGGCCTACTTGAATAAAATAGAGAAAGAGAGGGCCAACGAATTGGGCTTACAACTAAAATTACTAGAAAAGGAACAAATTAAAAAACCCCAGACAAACACAAAACTTGGAATTCAAAAAATAAAAGGTGAGATTAATAAAATTGAAAGTAAAAAAAACTATTGAATTAATTAGTAAAACTAAGAGTTGGTTCTATGAAAAAACCAACAAAATAGACAAACCCTTAGTAAACCAGATTAAAAAAAGGAAAGAGAAAAAGCAAATGGTTAGTCTTGAAAATGAAAAGGGTGAACTCACCACTAATGAAGAGGAAATTAGAACAATAATTAGGAGCTACTTTGCTCAACTTTATGCCGATAAATTCGATAACTTAATTGAAATGGAAGAATACCTTCAAAAATATAGCTTGCCCAGATTAACAGAGGAAGAAGTAAGTAGTCTAAATAGTCCCATCTCAGAAAAAGAAATAGAACAAGCTATTAACCAACTTCCTAAGAAAAAGTCCCCAGGACCAGATGGATTTACATGTGAATTCTACCAAACATTTAAAGAACAACTAACTCCAATGCTATGTAAACTATTCGAAAAAATAGGGATTGAAGGAGTCCTACCAAATTCCTTCTATGACACAGACATGGTACTGATACCTAAACCAGGTAGATTGAAAACTGAGAAAGAAAACTATAGACCAATTTCCTTAATGAATATTGATGCTAAAATCTTAAATAAGATATTAGCAAATAGACTTCAGAAAATCATCCCCAGGATAATACACCAATAATAATAATAATACCAAGTGGGATTTATACCAGGAATGCAGGGCTGGTTTAATATTACGAAAACTATTAGTATAATTGACCATATTAATAATCAAATTAATAAAAACCATAGGATCATCTCAATAGATGCAGAAAAAGCATTTGATAAAATCCAACATCCATTCCTATTAAAAACGCTTGAGACTATAGGAATAAATGGACTATTCCTTAAAATAATAAGGAGCATATATTTAAAACCTTCAGTAAACATCACATGTAATGGCGATAAACTAGAACCTTTCCCTGTAAGATCAGGAGTGAAACAAGGTTGCCTACTATCACCATTACTTTTCAATATAGTACTAGAAACTCTAGCCTCGGCAATAAGAGCCAAGAAAGAGATTCAAGGAATTAGAGTAGGAAATGAGGAATTCAAATTATCACTTTTCACAGATGACATGATGGTATACTTAGAGAACCCCAAAGACTCTGCTTAAAAGCTATTAGAAATAATTCAGAATTTTAGCAAAGTTGCAGGATACAAAATAAATCCACATAAATCCTCAGCATTTTTATACATTACCAACACAATCCAACAGCAAGAGATACAAAGAGAAATTCCATTCAAAATAATGGTCGATAGTATAAAATATTTGGGAATATATCTACCAAAGGAAAGTCAGGAATTATATGAGCAAAACTACAAAACACTTGCCACAAAAATAGTCAGATTTAAATAATTGGAAAGACATTCAGTGCTCTTGGATAGGCAGAGCGAATATAATTAAGATGACAATACTCCCCAAACTAATCTATTTATTTAGTGCTATACCAATCAGACTTCCAAGAAACTATTTTAATAACCTAGAAAAAATAACAACAGAATTCATATGGAACAACAAAAGGTCGAGAATTTCAAGGGAAGTAATGAAAAAAAAATTAAGTGAAGGTGGTCTAGCTGTACCTGATCTAGAACTGTATTATAAAGCAACTGTCACCAAAACCATTTGGTATTGGCTAAGAAATGGACTAGTTGATCAGTGGCATAGGTTAGGTTCACAGGGCAAGATAGTGAATAAAAATAGCAATCTAGTGTTTGACAAACCCAAAGATCCCAACTTTTGGGATAAGAATTCATTATTTGACAAAAACTGCTGGGAAAACTGGAAATTAGTATGGCAGAAAGTAGGCATGGACCCACATTTAACACCACATACTAAGATTAGATCAAAATGGGTCCAAGATTTAGGCATAAAGAACGAAATCATAAATAAATTGGAGGAACATGGGATGGTTTACCTCTCAGACTTGTGGAGGAGGAATGAGTTTGTGTCCAAGGGAGAACTAGAGACCATTATTGATCACAAAATAGAAAATTTTGATTACACCAAATTAAAAAGTTTCTGCATAAACAAAACTAATGCAAACAAGATTAGAAGGGAAGTAACAAATTGGGAAAAACATTTTTACAGTTAAAGGTTCTGATAAAGGCCTCATCTCCAAAATATACAGAGAATTGACTTTAATTTATAAGAAATCAAGCCATTCTCCAATTGATAAATGGTCAAAGGATATGAACAGACAATTTTCAGAGGATGAAATTAAAACTATTTCCACTCATATGAAAGAGTGTTGCAAATCACTATTGATCAGAGAAATGCAAATTAAGACAACTCTGAGATATCATTACACACCTGTCAGATTGGCTAAGATGACAGGAACAAATAATGATGAATGTTGGAGGGGCTGTGGGAAAACTGGGACACTTATGCATTGTTGGTGGAGTTGTGAAAGAATCCAACCATTCTGGAGAGCAATCTGGAATTATGCCCAAAAAGTTATCAAAATGTGCATACTCTTTGACTCAGCCATACTACTACTGGGCTTATATCCCAAGGAAATACTAAAGAAGGGAAAGGGACCTGTATGTGCCAAAATGTTTGTGGCAGCCCTTTTCATAGTGACTAGAAGCTGGAAGATGAATGGATGTCCATCATTTGGAGAATGGTTGGGTAAATTATGGTATATGAGTGTTATGGAATATTATTGTTCTGTAAGAAATGACCAACAGGAGGAATACAGAGAGGCTTGGAGAGACTTACATCAACTGATGCTAAGTGAAACGAGCAGAACCAGAAGATCATTATACACTTCAACAATGATACTGTACGAGGATATATTCTGATGGAAGTGGATTTCTTCAATATAGAGAAGAGCTAATCCAATTCCAATTGATCAATGATGGACAGAATCAGCTGCATCCAGAAAAGGAACACTGGGAAATGAGTGTAAACTGTTATTTTTACCTTCTGAATCCAATTCTTCCTGTGCAACAAGAAATTCGGTTCTACACACATATATTGTATCTAGAATATATTATAATATATTTAACATGTATAAGACTGCCTGCCATCTGGGGGAGGGGGTTGGAGGAGGAAGGGAAAAAATCTGAACAGAAGTAAGTGCAAGGGATAATGTTGTAAAAAATTACCCATGCATATGTACTGTCAAAAAAAGTTATAATTATAAAATAAAATAAAAAAACAAACAAACAAAAAAAGAAAATTATCTATGCATATATTTTTAAAATAAAGTTTTAATAAAAAACAATAAAAAAAAGAATTTATTGTATTAGCAATACTTCTCCCCCTCCTAAGTATGTTATAAAATAAGGTTATGAGCCTCAGTTATACCTTAGTCCTAGAATAATTGCCATCAATCCTCTAATGACCTTTGCTTCAAAACCACAATTTCCTTAGATGTTTAGATTCTCCTGGTGAAACACTAGGATCTTATAACTTGTAGAAGGCCCTGAGATGTTATTGACAAGGTACTTATGATCTTTGGAAAGTCCCTAATAAAGTGGTCTGCAGGCTACAGCTGTTAACCCCATGAAAACATTGTTTATAAAGAATTTGTAAGTTGCATTCAATCTTAAATGCCATCTATTCTAATTCATGAGAAAGTGAAATACTCTAATGTATTGCACAAGTAGTTATCCAATCTCTACTTGACAATCTCCAGGGAAGGGAAATCTACCATTTGAAGTAGAGGACTCCTCTTCATTAGCCATCTAGCAGAAACTTGATGATAATATTCCATTCAACCAGATTCAATAAATATTTATTAAATACCTACTAAGATGGTAGATTGGATTCAGAGCTAACCTCATGGAATAGTACCACCTCATTCTGTTTTTGATACTCCCTCAATGGCTATAAGTTAAATTTTTCCTCAAGCAAAGGCATCCCTGACCGCAAAGGTCTTTGGACCCAATTAATTAGGGACCTTTGAATTCTCTAACAAATTGATTAATCATGATAGGACTATCTCAGTGACTTTTGTTACAGATAGGAATTTTGTGGCCTACACTGGCTGTCACTCTGGTTGGATCTTTTCAACTTTACATACCTGAACTAATAAATTGTAGATGCTGATCTACATTGGTAGAAGTTTCTTTATTGAGAGTTCCTTATATAATTAAAATCCCAACTCTAATCCCATTGATCCCCCAAATGGTATAAAGTATTATGCTAAGCACTAGGGACACAAAGACAAAAAGGAAAGAATTGCTGCCCTCAAGGAGATTACATCTTACTAGAATACTAGAAGGAGATATATATATATATATATGTATATATATATATATACATATTTATATATGTGTGTATATGTACATATATATACACACATATATACAGATGAGTAAATAAAACATACTTTTATGAAGGAAAGAGCAGTTTCAACTGGGAATATTAGAAAAGGCTTTAAGAAGGAGATGGAACTTAATATATAGATTGGATTAGATGTTCCTTGAATTCTCTTCTGATTGTGAAGTTCCGTGATACCACCATGTAATGTTCTCTCAAAAATGTAATGTTCTCTGCTGAGGTTTTCTTGGGGTCTCTGGAGCAGCCCTCTTTTTAGTTCAGTAATCATCACAAGTGCAGCTAGGTGTTAAAGTCCAAATCCTTTATTATCTCTTTCAAAGTCTTATCATCTTCACTTGGGGCTCAGCTAGTTTTCTGGGGGCCTTCTGGAGTCTTGGTTTTAGTGGGGAAGCGAAGGAGGAGAGCCTACTACCAAGCTGGTGTGAGATGAGATGAATTTATTTGAGTCCAAGGGCATGTGCTTCAGCCTTCAGCCTCCAGCCTCTGTCCACTTATCTCTGAATCTCCCTGACTGAGGCTTTTAGTTTATATGCCCCACATTGAGTACAAACCAATCATTATATCACTAGGAAACCATTATTTGTTGTAGGATTAAATCAATGCTAAACTAGATTTAACCATTGTCTCCTCAATTCTACTTAGTTTCAAATTCTGGCCCATAACATCTCCTTGTAGGATTAAATCAATCATACCGAACCATACTAAATTAGATAACTATTGTCTATCAATTCCACTGACTTAGAACCTTCTTAGAACTAAGAATCCTTTGTTTCAAGTTCAGAGTTCTGGCCCATAACACCACTATTTTTTACTTTTTTGTAAGTCATTATTGCTTATAATCTTCTATTATCCTTTTCTATAATATTTCACCAACAAGCTTTTTCTTCAACTTTTGCTGGCTTAAATGATTTGGGGTTTTCTTTGACCTCCTTATTTTATTCATTATTTCTAAGAAATAACAATAACCAAAACCAGAGTCACTACTTGTATCTGTCTGACTTATTAGTGATTTTAGTGATTGATCATCAAGGCTAGATGCAGTGCTTCTTTATTAGGATTTAGACTCACTGGATTCAAAACACAGACTACCTTTTTTTACATGATAAATATATTTATATGTTAAATTAATTTTATGTCATTTCTATTACTGCTAAGCCAATATTTATAAGAGTCATCTATTTATGCAAAACTGATGATTTTATTTTCATTACAATCTCAGTTTCCTTTGTAAATCTCTATTCTCCTCTAAACTCACAAAAATTTTAGAATTTTCTTTTATCTGTACCATTATTTGCATCAGTTGGGGCTGAAGGGAAGCTTGAGGCACCATCCCCCACCCCACAATTAGATGTGCTTACACTAAATGAACTGGCAAAGAAGAAAGAACTCCACCATTGAAATATATTAAGGGAATAGGGAAGAGTGGGATTCATCTTCAGAGGATGACACTTTAGTTAAAAAAAAAAAAAAAAAAAAGTGCTTCTACTCCAAAGAGTAACATGAAATGGCTCTCTGCTCAGAGAGAATTTATAGAAGAACTCAAGAAAAGAATTAAAAAATTAAATGGGAAACATTGAAGAAAAAACTAAAGAAAAAAATTAAAACCATCCAAGAAAAAACAAGATGCTTATGGGAAAAGTTAACTAACTAGAAAAGAGATACAGAGTCTTAAAGATGAAAATAATGCTTTAAAATTTGAATTGGGCAAGGGAAACCAGTAAAGCTACAAGAGAACAAAAAATAACAAAACAGATTATAAAGAATGAGAAAATAAAACAGAATGTGAAACATAAGAAAAATCACAGATCTGGAGAGCAGATCAAAAAGAGAAAATATAAGAATAATTGGATTGTCCAGAAAGTTGTGACCAAAAAGAGAACCCTAACATAATAATGCAGGAAATAATCCAAGAAATGGTCCTGGAATGATGAGAGAAAAGTAGAAATAGAAAAAATCCACCAATCACCACTTCAAAGAGATCTTATGTGGAAAATACATAGGAATATTATTGCCAAATTTTGAAACTTCCAGATCAAAGAGAAAATTTTGCAAAAAACAAGAAAAAAGTTCAAATATGCTGGAGCTATAATTAGAATTGTGCAAGAGTTAGCAGCAGCTACAATCTAAAACACCACAGGTCCTGGAATCATATCTATTGATAATCAAAAGAACTAGGCCTACAGCCAAAAATATATCCAGTAAAATGATCTATAATCCTGAATGAGAAAAAAAATGAACATTCAGTAAACTTGTAGATTTTCAAGACTTTCTATCAACCAAACCCAAACTTCCTAGAAGAATTTTTAAAATTTTATTTTATTATAGCTTTTTATTTACAAAACATATGCATGGGTAATTTTTCAACGTTGACCCTTGTAAAACCTTCTGTTCCAAATTATCCCCTCCTTCTCCCCGCACCTTTTTCCTTATATGGCAAGTAGTCCAATACATGTTAAATATATTAAAATATATGTTAAATCCAATATATGTATACATATTTATACAGTTATCTTGCTCCACAAGAAAAATTGGATCAAGAAAAAAAAAAAGCAGAAAGAAAACAAAAATTTAAGCAAACAACAGAAAGAGTGAAAATGCCATGTTGTGGTCCACACTCCGTTCCCATCATCCTCTCTCTGGGTGTAGATGGCTCTCTTCATTACGAACAATTGGAACTGGTTTGAATCATCTCATTGTTGAAGAGAGCCACATCCATCAGAATTGATTATCATATAGTCTTCTTTTGCTGTGTATAATGATCTCCTGGTTCTAGTCATTTCACTTAGCATCAATTCATGTAAGTCTCTCCAGGCCTCTCTGAAATCATCCTGTTGGTTATTTCTTACAAAACAATAATATTCCATAATATTCATGTACCACTTCACAGAAAATGTATCATGTTAGAGACAATATGAAAGATCAATTTTAAGAAATTTAAGATGGACAAACTGTTTAAACATGGACAAATTATTTGTTTTTATATATGTATATATACATGCATGTATATAAGATTCACATCAATAGTAGGGTAACTCGAAATAAAAATTGGCAGAGTTAAGGTAATAATAATAATCATTATACAAATGAGGTGCAGAGGAAAAATAGACACAGAGATGTTAAAGGGGGGAGGAGGGCTCAGAGTTCTGAAAACCTACTCACATGGTGAATGGGGTCAATAAGAAAAACACCAAATATACTCTCTCTCTCTCTCTCTCTCTCTCTCTCTCTCTCTCTCTCTCTCTCTCTCTCTCTCTCTCTCTCTCTCTCTCTCTCTCTCTCTCTTTCTCTGTGTGTATATATATATATAACCCTCCAAAATCTATTAAAAAAATAAGGGGGGAAGCTAGATGGCAGAGTGGTTAGAGCACCAGCCCTGAAATCAGAAGGACCTGAGTTCAAATTTGCCTCAGACACTTAACACTTCCTATCTGGGTGACCCTAGGCAAGTCACTTAATCCCAATTGCTGAAAGAAAGAAAAAAAGAAAAAAAAGGAAAGAAGGAAGGAAGGAAGGAAGGAAGGAAGGAAGGAAGGAAGGAAGGAAGGAAGGAAGGAAGGAAGGAAGGAAGGAAGGAAGGAAGGAAGGAAGGAAGGAAGGAAGGAAGGAAGGAAGGAAGGAAGGAAGGAAGGAAGGAAGGAAGGGAGGAAGAGAGGGAAGGAAGGAAGAGAGGGAGGGAGGGAGGAAAAGAAAGATGGAGGGAGAAGCAAAGGGTGAAGGAAGAAGAAGAGGGAAAAAAGATCAAGGGAGGGATCCTTGGATGAGGGAAGATTAAGTAATAACAAGGCAAGTTGTGGGAAAAAATTTAAAGAGGCATCAAGGATAGGAAAGATGTGTGTGTGGATGTGGATTGGATGTGCGTGTAAGTATATGTATCTATATATGTATACACAAGTTTATTTTTTATTAAATGTAGCTTTCTAGGGAGTGGTAGGGAGTATGAAAGGGGGAAAAAGAATAAAGTAAATAAGATGAGCAGTAGAGAACCAAAGAATAATTTATAAGAAAGTAAAGGAAAAAATGGTCATTTATGAATATAGTTTTTTCTACTAATATGTTTACTTTCTCGATCTGGTAAATTTGTTGTTATATATTTTGAATCCTCTCTGATGTTCTTCTGGACCAAAAGTGCCAGAGCACCATTGCCAGCAAACATTTGAGTTCCTTGCTGGTTAGCTAGTAACAGTAGTTAACAATGTAAATTCATTTGCAAAACCTTTTCAGATAAGATAATTAAACATTATCAACAATATCATACCATAAAACAGTGGGAAGTAGCACAGGGGAAAATAGGTTTGCAGAAATTTTGGCATAAGAATCAGATGAGATGCCAAGTCTATTTAAGGAAAAAACTGGAAAATGAACAATGAACAAAAGAACAATGGAAAAGATCTGTAAAGATGTTAAAAAAAACAAATTATTTTTCCCATAAATGACTATAGGGAAATCACATTCAGATTCTAACATTACAGTTAGAAATGTGGGGCAATAAAGGAGAAACTGCATTAGAAAAAACAAAGTTGGACAGATTATATTAAAAAGACCAGAGGATATCCAAGTTAGAGGTAACACAATTTTAAGGGCAGCTGAAAGATAGATTCTTAAGATATTTGAGAGAGAAAATATTTCTAAATATTTGGACAGACATTATTATCTTTTTAAAAGATGACAGAACATATCAATAACCATATATCAACTTTCCATTTCTACAAACCTTTATGAGAATAATCTATATGCACATCAAGGAGATCCTTAATGAAGGTAGTCATGGGGAGAAAGTTTGCTTTTGTAGATAATATTCTATAATAGACAACAAATTAATTATGTAATGAACTGAAAGGTATAGAGGCCCCATTGTGCTTATTGGTAATGAAAAATAAAGTGTTTTAATAAAAAATAAAAAGTAAAATTCGAGTAAAAAATAGATTGTTTTAATAGAATAAAACACTGAATAAAAGACTCTCCTCCAACAAGATGTTTCTCAAGCAATTATCAAAATTCCACAACATTCTCAGTACCAATAATTCTGCTCAATAATCTTCTGATTGTAAATATCAAATATAACACGAAATAGGGAGACAATTCACTAAAGGTGTTTGCCACTTAATGACAAGTATAGAGTTCAATTGGAAAATATCAAAATAGATGGTGAGGTCAGATGCTCTTGTTTTTAGATAACATTGTACTGATGATATCAGTCTGTGGAACATCACATCATAAGTACGATTTGTGATTACACTCAAGAATCTGGCTTGACGACCCACACAGGGCAAAAAAAGTACAAATGGATTAAATATGACTACTGTCTAAATTATAGTATGCAGGTAGGTACATAATCAAACAGCTGATATGTTAATCAATTTGTTGGTGATATTGTATTGGTATTGTATATACACACACTATATGTACAGTGTACACATACAACATATGTACCTACACTGTAGATGGACAATGAGCTGGTCCTAAAATTGAAGAAGAGAGCAGAATGGATTGAATTAAGGAATGTGTTTTTAATAATCTTAAGATTTTCCCCAAAAACAAAGGGCCATTTTTAAAAAAGCTGTAACATTCTCTGGAAACATTAATATTCATAGCAGTAGTAATAGTAGTAGTAGTGGTGGTGCTGTTGCTGTTGCTGGTGATGCTGGTAGTAGCTAATATTTATACAGCATTTACCATGTGCCAGGCACAGTACTAAGTTCTTTACAATGATGATTTCATTTGATCCTCATAAGAACTCTGGGAAGTACATGCTATTATTAACCCATATTTTACAGTTGAAAAAAAACTAGGGTAAACAGAGGTTAAATGACTTGCTCATGGTCACACAGCAGAGTCTGGTCTTCCTGACTCTAGGCTCTATATTCTACCCACTGTGTTATTTAGCTGTCTCATAACATAGAATACTATCACCTCCAAAGATTTAAAGCTGTGAATCAACCAAAGAGAAACAGAGAGGTATGTGGTGGGTGTAACTGCATTTGGAAGCAGTTCAGTGGCATAGAGTTCTAGACCTAGAGTCTGGAAGGCCCAGCTAATTCAATTTTATCCTCAAATACATCCTAGATATGTGATAATGGGCAAATTATTTAATTTCTACCTCCAAGATTCTTGTGGGGGGGTGAAATAAGATTTATAAATTGCTTTGCAGACATTTTATTTGTTGTGTCTTTGATTAAATTTTATAAAAATGTTTGGTATACAAGAGTCAAGGTTTTAGCTATGACTTATCACATAAACATACATTTTAAAGCCAGAAGGGACCTTCCAAGAGGACCTTAACTAATCTAGCTTCTCCTTTCACAGATAAGGAAGCCAGTGCTCAATAAGGCCCAGTGACTTGTTTAGGCATATAGGATAAGTTGAAGATTTAGGTTCTACCCCGGATTCTCTGATCCTATTTGTATCCATGTGCATTCCACTGTGCTACACAGCTTCCTTATTCTTAATTTTTCCTGATTATTAGATTATTTGCTGTTGATCACCATTAAGTTTGTAATGGTGCATTTGATGAGATGCAAATTGAAACAAATATTACAAAAGGCAGCCTGACAAAACCACCCATTTCATCAATTCTGGGAATGTTTTTGGCTGTGCAGACCTACTCCAAATACTGACATAACTGAAACTGAACTTCAAAGATAGAAACACTGGAGTTTCCCTCCACTCACAGCTATAAACTCTTAAAGGGCATTCTGAATGAGGAAGTTATGGGTCACTGAACAAAAATTTGAAACAGGCTAAATAACTCACTGCAAGCACAGAAATCAGCAAAGAGTGAAGGAGAGATTGTATCAAATATGTGACAGAAATCTGAGTCATGAAGAAGCCAATAGCAGGAGGAATCTGGGCAGAGTTGACAATGTTTTATGTGATAGTATGAAGATAAAATTCACTTTCTGCTACTGTCTGAATTAGCCAAACTAATCTCTTTAACAAATCCCACATGAAAGAAAGGCAGAATATTCTGAGGTGGCCAGTACATAGCCACTCTTTCCAGGCCACTGAACTGGAACATTTGGTATTGATATTTAATGAACCAGTGAACAGTTGTTTTTTTTTGTTTTGTTTTTGTATGCATATTTAACAAAGTTACTGGATAATAGAGTTTTTTTCCAAAAATTAAATTAAATTTTTATTTATGTTAAAATGAATGAAAGCTGCCCTTTGTCACTTTTTTCTCCTAGAGGCATCACACATCCAAGGTAGACTTAGATAAGGTAATGGATTACATAAAGACTTTGGAGTGTTCCACTTCTTTCTAGGTAGCAAAATGGATAAAATACTGAGACCAGAATTAGGAAGATCTGAGTTCAAATTTAGCCTTCCACACGTTACCCTACTTCAGCTTCCTCAACTGTAAATGGAGGTAAATAGCACCTACTTCTTAGGATGTTGTAAAAATTAAATGAAATCATATTTGTAAAACACAGCCCAGTGCTTGGAATATAATAAGCACTTATTCCCTTCCCTTTACTATCATCCCATTAGGATAAGAATCTTTATATCCTAAGATCACAGCTTTTAGAAATGGAAGAGATCTCAGGAGTCCAGCCCATACCTAAATAAGATTCTCGTCTACAATATTTAAGAGAAGTAATCTTCCACTTGAAGACCTTCAGTGAGGTAATAAATTCCACTTTGGGTGGGTCATAATATTAGGAAGTTTTTCTTTCTTTCTTTTTTTATAGTTTTGGAGAGAATTATGGTAATTTTGTGAGCCAAACTGACTCCATCTTGTAGAATTGGCTCCATTTTCTTGTTTCATTTTCTTGAAAATCTACTTGCTTCCTAATTGTGATAATGGAGTGAAATCCTATCTTACATTCAGAAAAGTCCAACCGTTTGCCTTCCTCCCAAATCTGGAAACTCAATTATTCCCAACTTAGAAAATTCCTAATCTTTCATCTAGTCAGAAATCAGATAATCTAATTTTATATCCTTTTTTATATCATTTTCTTTTAATGCACAAAAATCTGTCTCCTCCTGTGTTATGGGCCAGAACTCTGAAATAATGTTTCCTTTCATTTACATTCATGGCTCCTAATTTTTACTGCTATGGTTTAAGTGGAAAACATCTTATCACTTTTCTACATGATATCCTAGTCTTACCTAAGTCTTCTCTTTTCCAAGCTAAACATCATCAATTCTTCAATTTATCTTTACTTGACAAAGTGTGAAATCCACCAAAAGTTCTAGTTATCCTGCTCTATCTCTATTCTAGTTTATCCATATACATCTTAAATGTGACACCAAGGATTAAATGCTTCAGTGCAGTCTCCTGATAACAAAATATGGAAGGATGAATGATATCCATTTGAACTGGTTAATTCCTAACAATTCCAGGTAGTAGATATATTTTAATAGTTAAGTAGCCTTTGTTAAACATTTCTGGTGTGCCATTGTACTATGTGTACTATTAAATACTGTCTATATAAAGAAAAGCAAAAACACTATCCCTATCAGTCAGCAAACATACTCTTAATATTCTTGGGGGGAGGAGGCAGAGAAGGACTCTTTGTGTACCATCCACAGAATCAGACCTTTTTTAAGTGAATTTCCACTTGATTCTTACTCCTATACTTCAGGATCAAACATCCTCCCCCCTTTTTTACTTTTAGGTGTATGAGGTTTAGCTTAAATGATTAGGATGCTGCCGTGCTTAATGGTCATCATAAAAATCAATGCAATCTAGTAAACATATTAATGGTTTGTATTTTACCAGGTACTGGAGATATAAAGAAAAAACAAAACAGTCTTTGCTCTTAGAGTGCTTACATTATACTATGTACTGTAGTACTGTGTACTTCTACTGTGTACTCAACAAATAACAAGCCCTGGGGGCAGTTGGTTTGAGAGGCAAATTTAGCCTTAGAAACTTTCATCTCATGGCTGAGCAAAAGAATAATGAAGTTCCTTCCACAGTTGTGCTGACCAGATTATCTAAGGCTATGGCTGTGGAGAGAAGAAGCTAACACACATCTAATTAGTGCAGTAGCAAGGGAAGAGAACTCTGTTGACTATAGGCACTTGCAGGAAAGCAAAGTTCCTAGTTTTAGTTCCAGGGCAGAGAGGACAGCTGTACTTTACAGAGTAGGAGGAGGACATTGTAGTGGGGGGCTTTAATCATGGCTTAGGAGTGGAGAGGAGAGCCTAATATTGGGCTCTGAGGCAGACCCATGAAGAACTTGAGGCTTGGGGCAACATTCTCCATACTTCAAGACTACAACTTATTAGTATTTAGTTATTAGTAGTTGCTTAAAAAAAAAGGAATAAGTAAATAAAAATGAATAAGCAAAAGTGAACACAAACATAGATAGGTACTATGGGGTTAGAGATGATCTGTGGGTTATATCCAGAAGAAAATAATAGAACTTTAAAAAACCACTCTATTTTCAATAAAAAATGTCAAATGGTCTTAAGCACAAAAATAGTTCTTGGAAGAAATTAAAAAGAACTTTAAAAATCAAATGAAAGACTGAGGGAAATTTAAAAAAAATATAAGATTTAATCTGAGAAAACCAAGAAATTATAAAAACAATCAACTGGAAATAAAGAATAAAAAAACTTAAGAAAAGAATTCCTTGAAAATTAGAATTGGGCAAGGCAATGATAATGCTATTCTAAGCTCCCAAGAAGTAAAACAAAATCAAATGAATGAAAAATAGAAAAGAAAGTGAAACATCTCATCAGAAAAATTGCTAATCTGGAGAACAGATTAAGGAGAAATAATATAAAAACAGCCAAATTATCTGAAAATTATGATTAAAAAATCTTGATACAATATTATGAGAAATTGCCAAGGAAAATTGTTCTGAAATTCTAAAACAAGAAAACAAAGTAGAAATAGGAAAAAAATCCATCAATTACCAAATGAAAGAAATCCCAGGAGGAAAGTTTACAGAAATATCACAGACAAGTTTCAAAGCTCCTAGATTAAGGAGAAAATATTGGAAGCAACAACAACAACAACAACAAAAAACAATTTAAATATCATAGAGCTACAGTAAGAATTATACAAGACCTAGCAGCTACAAGAGTAAAGGATTATACTTAACTTTGCTGGGTAGAGCAAAAAAGCTGGAGTTCTGAGCAAGGGTAATTTACCCGGCAAAGTTAAGTATAATCCTGAATGGGGTGAAAAAGAATATTTCATGAACTCAAAGACTTAGTTTTTTGTGATTATAACCCCAGAACTTAAGGGGGAAATTCAGTATAAAACATCCAGGAGAAATATGTCAAATATTAGTGACCAATTGGAAGGAACTCAATGGGATCACATATGGGATTTCATATATGTGAAAATATTATCAGTACTTTTATAAGTGTTATCGTTTTTGACTAGTTTGAAAGAAAGTCATGGATTGAATATGATCATGATATAGTGATTCAGGGAGAGATAAAAAGGAGTATTTATCTCATAGAAATGAGGCATAAAAGGAAAAAAAAATATGCGGAAGCTAATAGGAGGAAGGGCAGGTGGTGCTAGAACCTTGCTGTAATTGCAGAGAACAAATGAGTAATAAGAAAGGAAAGAAAATCTGGACAACTTTGAAAATTATTATATAGGTTTTCTTGAAATAGAAATTTATTGTTTTATATTAAATCCTCTTTAATGGTCTGCTGTATACATGGCATTTTTTCTTTTCCTTTTCTCATTTTGTATTTAAATTTAAAATGAGCAATTTACGAAAGAAGGCTATTGCAAAAAACGAGAGAGACAGAGACAGAGAGACAGAGAGACAGAGAGACAGAGGGAGGGAAAGAGAGAGAGAGGACAACATAAATTCCCCTATATCACCTCGCTTGTGAGTAAAGGGTTGAATTAAGCTTACAGTTTAGCTCTCTTTTTATATAGTATTTGTCCCATCAAGTTCAAGTTCAAAGCTTCACTGAGCATGTGTTTCCAGATACTCCTCAAGGCTTTGTTATTGGGTTGGCTGCATTATCTAGCTTAGGTTCTCAGAGCTCCCAAGTTGAAGATTATATTCCTTATAGAAAAAGACAAGGACAAAGCCTATTTCCCTGGCCTCCTGGCCCAAGGATGGAGTTGGGAAAGAGATAGTCCTCAGACCCTCCTTTTTGCCAATGAATGTGAGTTTTAAAAAACTTTCATCTTCAGACCAGGATGTGATAAAAGTCCAGACTGTATTGAATTGGGCTATTTTAAAACTAGTTCAGCTATGCAAGTAATGAAAAAAGGTTGCTCCTAACCTCATGATAAGCCAACATAGATTTGCCATGTATATATCAGATCTCTTGTCTCTTACAAACATGTCTCCAACTCTTCCATATGGATGACATTATCTTATATGGTGTAAATGTGCCCTCTAATGATAATAAAATCAAGATGTGAGAAGAAAAATAATAAAAACTTAAATCTGCACAATTCATTTAAAAAAACTTGCAATCATCCATTTTATAGACCATAACCCCAGAACCATGACTAGATACAAATTTCTTGATTCCTAAGTCCAATGCTCCTAAGATTAGAACTGTGTTTTGAAGAGAAATGGGTGGGGGTGAGGGAATGGATTCTTCATGAACATTTTATAGACAGGTACAAAAGAGACTACAAAGACAGTTGAGTTGTAACTATCAAATAAATTAGACTATTCAAAATAATCTTTTAGGAAAATTAAACAAAAGTCCTTTTCTAAGCCAAAGACATGAAATAGGAGGATTTGTTTTTAATTTTTGACAATGGAATCTAAGAAGGAGAGAACCTTTTTTTTGGTCCTGGGATTAGGCAACCCAGAATTTAAAAGGTTATAATGTATCAGTATAAAGTACAAATAGGTTAATGAGAAGGTGTGCCCTATATAAGAATTTCAGAACATTGCCATGGAAAATACAATAACTATAGAGAATAACTATTTCCCAGAACTCTATTGTCTTATATTAGCTAGGGGAAACCAGACTCTGACGTGACTCACAAAAGAATTAGAGCTCCAGCTCCTTGGACAGGATGACCATCTCCCCACCCTATCTGATACTCCTCCCTCATCCACTTTAATCCATTTGGAATCACCATTCCTATTATAACTTATATATCATATGCTACTCCTAAAAGTCCATTCTGTTAGCACATAGACCAAGTTCAATTCTAGAGAATTTTTCTCTAAAGTGATATTCCTGCCCTTTCCCCCCCTCACCCTGAAATCATCTATGAGAACATTTGGATTTGAATCATTTCTAGTTTTCCCTAGAGGCATTCAGTCCCTCCCTGAAAGCATCTAAGAAACATTTATTATTAAGCATATAAAGAACTGAAATGAGACACACCTCTAAACTCAGGTAGTAAAGAAATGATTATTTTCCTTTCTTAAGTTAGTGTGGTATAATAGACTATAGGACCTAGAGTCAGTAGAAATCTGGATTCAAACCTTACTTGTAATACTACCTGCAGAAATTACCTCCCAGTGGGTAGTCATCATCCTATGAACTCTCAACTTTCAGAATTTCAAGGGCTGAAAATATTCTTTTCTCAGGATTTTGATTTTCTGATCATGAAAGAAAACTATATTATACTAAGTGGGGGAAAAAGCAAAGCAAAAGGTATGTAGGGACCTAGGGTCTCCTAGGTAAATACTTGTTCTCCCTGTTATATTGGTGGTGGTGGTGGCTGTCCTTGGTTTTCAAAGATGACTTAAATGTTAGAATCAAATTACAATGTGGACTGTGGATGAGCAAATGAATATGAACTCAGAATGTTCTGACACAAATAGTCCATATGAACATTTGGGGTAGCTTCTCTAATTTTGCGTATTTATATTATTGTGGTCTCTATTGCCACTAGGCAATGAGGAGAAATCCAAGAGTGCTGTATATGTTATGAAAGAGGTAGAATTAGTTTTTCCTCTTCTACCCCACAGAGTAGGGGTAGAATCTGGCTCAATCACCAGTTGTCTTCAACAAATCCCTTTAGTCACGAGAACCACCAATAAGGAGTGACTTAGTTATTTCAGCAAGGAACATCCTCTTCAATAGAGTGCCTGTAGAAAGAGATAAGAGGTCATGTTCAGTTCCATGGAAAGTGCTTCAGACAAGAAAATAAAGAATTACTTTGATCACTTCCCTTTGCACAGAAAAGTTATCTTTAGTATTGAGATGGAAGCTAATTTTTTTCTAGCTTTGCAATATCCCACTGAGAATCTTTCTTACATATAAATATACACAGTTTTTCCCTAAACGATCATTGACAATACATTTTAACATGTTCAAAGAAGTAAGCATTAATGGGGATTTGGAAGAAATTAGTTATTAGTAAACTAGTTAAGCATAATTAATTATAAATTAGTTGCTATTATTAAATAAGTTTCTAATTACTTCTGTATTCCCTGTTCTTCACTGATGACCAGGAAAAGATAAAGTTTGATAAATTATTGGTAGTGATAAGAACAGACTAGAGACCATACTAGAGCATTACCTATAACTCATGTTCATGATTCAATGATACATACCATTATATTCCTCAAATGATAAAATAGAAATATCATCATTCTGGACTACTCAGGATTAATGAATGAAAAAACATTGATTAAATGCTCATTGTGTGCAAAGCACTATGCTAAGCATTGGTAATAAACGTTGAAGAGTAAGGCAGTCCATGTTCTCAAGGACCTCACATTCTGATAGGGGGAGATAGCACATATACAGGATTTTAACTGCAAGTCACATTTAAGACTTTATGATCATTAGAGAGCAGCAACAAAACAAATAATAATATAGTTGTAATAATTGAAAATAGAGTGCAGATAACCTACCAAGGCAAATACAAGGGATTGACTTTGTAATGTCATGATCCTTTTGGGGTGGATCACCATCATTCACCAGATGAGGAAATAACCCTTTGAATATCGGCTAGGATATTCCATTGAAATAATATAGCCATGGAAGGAAACTGATAGGGAAAAATGAAGGAGGCTTATGGAAAGCCCAGAGGACCTCATATACTTTCCAGGACATGTTCTAAGATATCAGCCTCCAAGACTGAACAAAGACGCTGCTCCAAATCACCCAGATTCCTCTGCAGAAGTTTAGGGCAAATCTATCGGGATGTGACATGGTGCTCAGAAAAATACTTCTAGTATAGGTTCAAAAGAATGTGGGATCTAGGTGACTACACTTGTTTTGGTAGACCTTGTCGTTATAGGCACAAAATTTTTTGAGCAAAATATGAAAAATAAAAATAATTTCATTATTAAAAATCTGCATGATCAAGTAAATATTATCATATTTATATGAGATATGTTGTATGGGATATGGAAATTTCTGTATATACATAAATGAAAATAGCCAATTGTCTTGAATTAGGATTATTTTGGATTACAATAGCCCTAGATCCACATATAACAGTCCCAGGAAAATGTTCTGTATTTGCTCAACATTTGTATTTGCTATAAATCAAGTAGAGCTTCCACTTGACCAGCATTGGATTGCCTAAATGCTTATAGATTATTGCTTATTGTTACTGTAATGATCACTTGATATATATTATTGAATCAATGCATTGCCACAAATGACAAATGAAACATGTGGATAAAAGTATTATAGATTGTTATATGATATTATTTATAAATGATATGGTATAATCAATAATGTTATGGTAGTAGTCAGTTGCAGTAGAAAACAGTGTGGATGATTAAGTACAGTAATAGTTTACTTATTTAACGAACTAAGTATCGAAACATCATTGTTGAACTTAAAGATTTTCTTTTGATCTCATGTACATTTCAAGTAACATACATTATATTACACTTTAAGAATATTAATCTATAAGTATTGATATTACTAGCATAGCTTATTAACTGAGCAATTACTTGCTTTTGACAACCTATATTTGTTCTGAGCAATTGCTGGCTTTTGATGTCCTATTTTTGTTTCTTAGAATTTATATGGATTTCATTAGTTGCTTAAAATTTGTGGGTGTTTTACCCAATTCTCTATAAGGTACTAACCAAAATTATTTAAAAACCTATTATAAACATTAATGTTTTGATTATAATTATAATAAAATAAAATTTATTTTTTTTGTCTAAAGGAGCATATTGTCATGAAAATGCAGTTGTATGTTAGCTGATAATATTCCAAAAATGGTATCTTCTCTTACCTAATATTAAGTTAGAGATGAGATAATTTGTATATAGGCCAGAATATTTTTATTTTATACTATTTGTATTTGTGTGTTAACTCTTAAGTAATAGTACTCAAAAAAACTATAATGCAATTTTAACATGAAAATTTTATGTTTGTATAACAATTGAAATTTGGATTTCACTTTATTTTGTTTTCTTAAACTATAATTTTGATGGATTTTTTATATTTAATACAAAATCATAATTATTTTAATTTTGAGAAAGGAAGAGTTGTTAACTATGGCTTCAAAAAAGGAAGTCTCAGTTGTTGATTCTCTAAGTTATTTATTCTGCCAAAATAATCACTGTTTAAAATATACATTTTAAACTTTTATATAATACAGAGCAAAAATTATTTTTAAAATTGTCCATTTCATGAAAATGAATATTATTATCAGGACTTTCTATGAAGGGCCTTTTTTTCCTCACAGGAAAAGACTTCTACTCCACTATTTTAAAAGGACATTTTCAGGTTTACTTGATTTTTATATTAGTGGAGAGTTATACTGAGTGGGTTCAAGATATTCTAATTTCTAAGAATAAGTTAAAAGTAGTATTAAAAACATTTTATGAAAATTAAGCTATGAATATTTGTGGTATCTTGAGAGAATAAGTGCAATATAAAAATGAGTGAGCCATCATGGTGTCTTGGAATATCTGACTTATATGATAAATAGAGTTCTGAATGGTGGCACAGAATTATAACTATAATAGACATGTGGACTATAATAATAATCCAGATGAAGACAGTCATTTCAGCTCTCTATATTTCAATGTTTTACATCCCAGTATTTCTTATGCTTTTCATAAGTTGTGAGTAAGACTGTGAGTTAATGTCGTCTAGGGTCGTACAACTAATAAATGTCTAAAGCAGGATTTGAACTCAAAACTGATTCCAAAACAAGCCCAACACTCCTACTCACTAAATCATCTAAAATTTTGTTTTAAAGCCCCAATTCCCTCCCTTTTCCCTTATGATTTTCCTCCTTTTCTTCCTCCATTCTTCTTTGACTTTTGACCCCTAGAACTACCCCTTTTCCATCCCACCATTCTCTCTGACCTTCTCCATTCCTTTTTTTTTTTTTTTTTTTCACTCATTTCACTTTTTTCTTGAATGGAGTCGAGACTTATCACACAAAAAAAAAAAAAAAGAAAGAAAGAAAAAGAAATATGGGGAAAAAATAAGCTAAGGGAGTTAAAATCTGTGATCTCTAAGGTCCCTTCAAGTTTGGAAATCCATAATTTTCACCAGGAAGAGATTAACTGTGATTTTTAAACTACTTAAGGCAAGTAGGTGATACAATGAATATATCATTGGACTGGGAGTCAGGATATTCTAAATTCAAATCTCTCCTCAAACACTGAATAGCTGTGGGAACTTGGGCAAATCATTTAAACTCTGTCTCAGTTTTCTCATTTGTGAGGATCAAATAATATAATAATTGTAAAGAATTTAGCATAGTACATGGTGCATAGTAAATTATATATATATATATGTATATATATATACATATATATATATATATGTATATATATAATCATTTATCTCCTAGAGTTTTTATTAGGATCAAATGAGATATTGATATGCTTTGCAAATCTTAAAGTATTATGTAAATGCCAGCAAATGTTATTCTTGAACATTAGAAATTATTTAATCTGACCTGATCATTATCATAGTTATGAGGAAACCAAAGCCCCCAAATGTTAAGCAATCTGCCCATAGTTCCATAGTAAGTTATTAGCAAAATCAGGACCAAAACCAACAACCAGAGAACAATATCTGGGTCTTGATTCCCAAACCTACTATGTTTTTCAATACATTACTCCTTCTTCTCTTACACTGATGTCATTATTTAGAACAGTTGGTCAACTCAAGTATATTACTCCCTAGGCTAGTTGCCACCAAGCTAGTAAAGTTCTGTTTTAACTGGGATCTTTTATTCAGTAGATCATTTATTCAAGGTTCAGGCTTGAGTCAAGAAAGATGTTTCCACCCTCACCACTTGGTGCAGTTATACTGGCTATTAGTAAGGATACTAAGTGGGAACATGTGCACTTTGCCCATTCTGACCTCTGGCTCCTAGACTCCTGAACACCCTACATAAATTCTCACAATTTCTGCTTCTGATGGGAACCAGATAGTGGGCAACTCATTTGTGTGACTGTTAGATAACATGTTTAACATCCCAACTCAATCTGAAATTTGACATCATCAGGAATTTTCTGTCTTTGATACATTTGCAATCTAGATAACCCATTGGCTAAGGCAAGACATAACCATGAAGTCCTAGATTAAGTTATAAGTTTTTTATGAGCAAATGATATAGTCTTGAACTAATTAACCTTTAGCATTGCAAAGTCAAGCTATCTAGTGTCTCAAAGTAAAGAAAAGCTTTATTGCAATCTCATAGGAGATGTTGATACAGTTATGTTGCAAATAAGCCAGTAATAGCACAATTATTAAATATAAAAAATGTAGCTTTTAAACATAAAGAATTTAGTATAGTGTATAGACTCCAATTGTTTGTTAGGTTGCAAATCCTGGATAAAAGTTAGATACCAAGTTAGGGAGAAAACTAATTCAAAGCATAAAGTTATGAATCAGCCTAATTACAAAATTACAAGCCATTTGACTGAAGGAAGCTTAAGTACCAAACGGGATTTTATCTGAGCCAGATAGTGGATGAAAACACACACACAAAAAGAATGATTAAAGGAAATTTTAGATTGTGTGTCCATGAGAGGAAAATATACTCAGTCCTGAAATATCAACATTTTTGGACAATATTTTTGTAGGTCACAGAAGCCTGTAATGGTCAAGTCCTCTGGCTTACTAGAGTTCCATCAAGCAAAACAAACAAAAGAACCAAAAACATCCTCTGGCTGCAGACATTGGTGTGGGTGCTACTCAGAGACAAATAATTCACTTCAGATATAAAAATACTTCCTTTTGAGACTGTAACTCCATTAAGTGGTCTCCTTCATACTCTTCCATTAGTAAGAAAGTAAGGGCTTAAAACTTCTATTTCTTCATTCATCATTCATGTGCATAAATTATAAAACCCTAGCAGAGAGCCTTTAGGCCAGGTTCTCAAAGAATATAGTACGTTTAGTTAGTGAGTTAGTGAGGAATACATCTTCAGCTGCCATATGTTGAAATGGATCAGGAATCTTTTCTTAAGTAACCTCATCATAACTATCATAGATTTAGAGCTGGAAGGAACCTTAAGCTTGAGCTTTCTTGTGTGGTTAAAACAAATGTACTTATTCAGTCCCCAAAGGAGACAAAACTGCATTAAGGGAGGTCCAGGGGAACAGAAACCTAAGATTCACTAAATTTATGAAGCAACATATAAAAGCAAATGTGTTTGCTGCACACCTTACCCTCTGCCCAGGCTTTCTTTGAGTAAAACTGGGTAACTTGGCCATGTACCAACATCAAGCAATTGGCAGTGAGAAAAAGACATATTCAAGATATGAGTTTGGGATGATATGGATAAGGGCCTCAGAGAATCTCACTACTAATAAACAAACATAAAGAGAACTATAGGCTTTCCTTTGAGAAAATAATTTTTTCTCAGCAGAGTTCATTGAAGAAAGAATTCTGTTTATTGTCTGCTAAGATTAGATTAAGGCAATTTCAGAAAAAGGAAGGAAATTTAACTTGGGAGCTTTTAACTTTCCCAGATTTTTTACTACAGGAAATTTTGTTAACTGATTTTTTTAAGTGCAAGGGGTTTTGGGGGAAATAACAATTAAGGGAGGTTTTTCACACACACCCCAATTTGATTGTATCTTTCTTTCTATGGAGTATGCACAGTCTCCTTTCCTCTCTCATAGGAACTGATAATGTCTTCTTTGAATTAGGAAATCATAGTAGTTACATATGCCTACTTGCAGTTTTCTGAGCCTTAGTCAGAGAATTAAGATGTATTAGAGTTTTTTTTTAGCCCAAGAAATGGCAGCAGAAAGTTTCTGTAAAAGTACACAATAGAAGCAGACATGTTTGCTCATATGTCCCATGAAGGTAATTCTTGGACAATGATCATGAACTCTAACTTCTGAACTTCTGAAAGTGTCTGTGAAGGTAAGATGGAAGGATAGCTTTTCTGATAACAATCTGACCTTTTGAGTCCCAAACAGTTGGTCATTTTGGAGGCAGCTCCACTTATCAGAAATAAGGGTGGAGTTATCTATATCTTCTAAATCAATAGTCTCTTTTTTATTGTGTAACTATTGTGTATCTATTAGTCTAAAAACATTGTTTTCAAACACTCTCAATATGTGTTTATCTTTATTTATAAATGATATTTATGTTACTGTATCAATAACTGTGCATCTCATAAAAATTATAATAAAATAGAAAGTTTTAAAGGATGAGAGAAAGATAAAATGTTATTTGGTTTTAAGTTAGGGAAATATTGAGGAAACAGGTAATGATATGAGGGAGGAGATAGAATACACTAGATGGTATTCTACCATTTACTTACTAGTACTTAGGAGTCATAGTATTAGTAGAAAATACTCTAACCCTTCAGGTAGACCACTATAATTCTGAGGGGAGTAGGCAGCTTTACTCTGAGCATCAAACTTTCCAGTTGGAGTATGGGATGGCAGAAGACCTAGGCTTTAGTATAGGCACTTCTCAATGCTTATATAAGTGACTACACAGTGAACTGTAGAACAATGAGCAGTAACAGTAACAATGTGACAAGTTTGATTCCTAACAGGGCTTCATGACCAGAATTAGGCTGAGTTTGTCTGGTGCTTGTCAAAGCTCAGGGATACTGGTGCTTGTCAAATCAACACAATAATTATGTAGTATTTTATCAGAGGGTGAGATCATCCAGAGGGTGAGTGCAAAGGATTTTTGTTATGGCAAGATCAGGGCATAATTTGCTTGCAGAGCTTTAGTGCTGGAAAACAGTGTATCTCCTAACATCTTGACAATGTGTATATATATATATATATATATATATATATATATATATATAAATGTAAGGTTTGCACATATTCATGTATATAATATATACATATACACACATATATAGGTACACACATATATACATATAGTACCACAAACTAATAGATATATGTATAGGGGGAAGGAATTGAACTACCTAGATTCTGAAAGTCTATCCCGCAGGCCAATTTCTCACTGCTAAAATCATACCCTTTCCTTAAGACAGCTGCACTTTTTTATTCACACACTAGTCAGTTGTTTGGCTTATGGTAGCCATAATGTTATGAAAGCAGGACTTAATAAAGTAAAATTCTACCAAATCACATATCAAATGTTTTTTATTATGAGGGAAGGAGACACAGACAAATATGAGGGGTGGGTGTGATGGGATAATGTGGTATTGGGAGAGCCTGGGAACAGGAGAGGAATGTTATGCAAAATAGAAAATACTCAGATATTCATTTTTCTGCTCTTCTTCATTACCCCATTTACAATCAAGAAGATGAGCTCTTGGCTCATGTGAAGGAGAAATCTAGTGCTCTCTAGTTTCTTACTATCCTAAGTCTTCTGTAATTGGTTTGGAATGATAAATTATTATTGATAATCTTGAGAGTGATATTTTAGTATTTGATACTCTTCCTATGGGAATGGTGCATAATTTCCTTGGGGAAAAATAGTTGGGAAATCAGATAGTCTACGGTCTCTCACATCTTACAAGGCCACAAGATGTCATAAAGCAGATGGCACTGACAGCATGGGAATTTTATATGATAAACCTGTTGTCTTTTTCTCTACATCAATAAGGACTAAAGGCATTTTATTTCCCTTCTCTGAATATAACCACTGGAAACTTAGTCTGAAGCTTATTTCATGTAAATGCTGGTTAATTTTTTACAATTAGGATCTTCATTCATGTTCTGTAGAGAGCTACAGATAGTGGGGGAACTCTGGGTGAGGTATAAGACTCTTCAGCCCAGAGGGAACCTGCTGACAATGTCTGGTTCTGCTCCCCATCTCCCCTAAGAGCGCTTGGCCTTCCTTAGAAGTCAGGATATGTGACAATTTGTATTGTAATTAAAGCAGTGTGAAACCAAGTGGCAAAGAGACATTTACACATAATAGCAAGTTTTTTACGTGATTCCGCAAGTGCAATATATAGTTAGAGCAATGTACTATTGTAAGGATCCTTTAAATGGGCAGCCACGGTGCATCAGGAGATTGAGTGGCCCAGAAGTAATCTCTGTGGATATAGGACTTCCCTGTGGGTGGGATCCTGGCCATATTGAGATAGCTTTGTAATAGGTGATGGCTCTCTTGCTGGTTGGCTGTGTATGTGACCTCACAGGTCCTTTATAAGCCCACTACAGGCAGCAAGTCCCTCTCTTTAACTTGGCTTCCTAGCCTGGGGTAGCCGAGCCAAGCTGATGGATAGTGGAGAGAGGAAGGAGTTTGGTAGTGAACACATGGGTGTTCAGACCAGGTGTTCACTAGGGAGTTAACAAGTCAGGGCATTAAGTCAGGGCATTATGTGAGTAGGTATAATAAAGGCTTTTAAGTTTACACGTGGCTGTTCTTGAGCATGCTACTGGGCATTAAACTATAGATTCAAGAAATCGTGGCCAGAGACCTTTGAAGGCCTCAGAGGAGGCGAGCTGGGTAGAGTTGACACTGCAAAGGTCAGTGGTCAAAGGTACTCTGTTGGGCCTAGGACAGACTGGTAATAGGCATGCTAGTAAGGCATGTTACATACTATGGTTATATAAGGGCATTGGGGTATATAAAGCAGAGAGAATTGTGAATAATAGACTCCATGTTTGTCCATCTATGTGAGTCCTACCTCTTTACTTCTCTTCTAAGATAGGACTCTGGTTGGTACCAAGATCTACAAAGAGCTAGTCCAGACACAACAATGTTCCTAGTCAGTTTTTAAATTATTGCCTCCCAAAGTGGTTCAGGAGGCTGAACCAAAGGAGAAAAAAAAAGGGGGGGGAGGGTTCAAAAAAGCAAAAAAGGCCTGAAGCCTAGATGCTTAAAAAGCTATAAATGAGCTGCAGATATAGCCAGTTGCATTTTAAAGACTCATTTATGACCTTGATGACCTAAAACCATCTCCTGTACTCAGTAAAGACAATCAGAGCCTGAAATATAGAGCAACCACAAAGAGGCAATCCTAGAACTATTGACTTTAAATGCATTCCCTATGAGCCTTTAACAGACTTGCAAGCATCTAAGGTCAAATGCCTGTCCTGAAACATGCAAAAGACTGGAAAACAGATTGTGTAGCTGGAAGCTGTTTGCTCTTTAAAAATTAAAAAATAAAGGGCCTGTAATATCAGACCCCTTCCATGTATAAACCAATCTCATTCCACTTCACTAAGAAATTACCCTTTGCCCAAGAGAAGAGCTTCAGTGAAAAAAACTTTAATATACAGAAGAAAATAAGCACAAAAAGGTGATAGTGATTTTGTTACTATTTTATTAAAGTTAATATTAAAAATATTTAACCATTTCTTAGACAATTCTCTTTTTTTCTTTATACAAGATATCCCAAAAATCTTAGTGCAGTTTTAAGTTCTAATAGAACAACCTGAATATTTTAGTGTTTATATGTATATATATATGTGTGTATATATATATATATATATGTATATATATATATATATATATACATATATATATATATATATATACAGAGAGAGACAGAGAGAGATGATTGTCAAGTTCATAACAAGCAAAAACATGGTTTTGGAAGAAATTTATCTCACAAAGTGTTATTGAATTTGTCTGTTAATAAACATATCTCATTCATTGAATCAAGTCTGATAAAAGCTAGAAGAATGAATCTGATGAAAGTTTTGGGTATTTACTAATGTCTACTATAAAATTCTTTCTTGGACAATCCATTTAATCCATATCAAATTGCTGGGTCCTCTAAGTTTCCTAGCCAAACTGGATTAGTTTAGAAATCTCTAAGCCAAATAGGTTTGGGGCTGGGGGGGAGACAGTAAGGCCAAGTTGAGAGTGCTTAAGAAAAGACAGAAACAAAGAGAGCTCAGTAGTATAGACCTCAGAAACATAGAAAATCTTTTCTTTGCATCTAAGGTCAAATGCTTGTTCAAAAACTTGCAAGAGACTGGAAAACAGATTTGCAGCTGGAAGCAGTTTGCTCTTTATTTAAAAAATAAAGGGCCTGTAACATCAGATCCTTCCATGTATAAACCAACCTCATTCCACTTCACTAAGAAATTAGCCTTTGCTCAAAGGCAGCTAGTTGATACAGTAGATATGCTACGTGATTATCATCAGTAGATAGTGCTGAATTTGGCATTAGGAAAACCCTCAATTCAAATCTGGCTTTGGATACTTACTAGGTGGTAATGATGATAGGGAATAAGCAAGTCATCAAACCTTTATTTACTACAGTTTCTTTATCTATAAAGTGCGGATAGTAGTAGCACCTACTTCCCAGAGTTTTGGGGAGAATAGAAATAAAATAATAGATAATAGAAAATTTTTAAAATAAAATTTAAAAGAGTCATGTAAATGACAACTAATTTTATTCTGAAAGGAGTGATATTCAGTGGACAGTTTTCCAGTAAATTCCATAAATGCTGTCTCTGGGGAGCAACTGAATAAAAATAGCTTCCTACTCATACTCCTATGCTACTTTAAGGTTTAGAAAGTAATTTCTTCACAATGATATGAGGCAGACAGCATAGAGATTATTATCCCCATGTTGCAGATAAGGAAATGGTCTCAGGGAGGTTAAATGACTTACCCATTCTCATACTTCTAGAAAATGCCAAAATTTGGGTTCTTGGAAATGTCTTTCCATTACACTGCCTGCCTCTCCCTCACATTTGATTATTTTGGTGTCATTTCTCTCTCCTCCTCCTCCTCCTCCTCCTTCTCTTCCTCCCTCCTCCTCCTCCTCCTCCTCCTCCTCCTCCTCCTCCTCCCTCCTCCTCCTCCTCCTCCTCCCTCCTCTTCTCCTCCTTCCTCCTCCTCCTCCTCCTCCTCCTCTCCTCCTCCTTCCTCCTCCTCCTTCCTCCTCCTCCTCCTCCTCCTCCTCCTCCTTCTTCTTCTTTCTCTCTCTCTCTCTCTCTCTCTCTCTCTCTTCTCTCTCTCTCTCCTCTCTCTCTCTCTCTCTCTCTCTCTTTCTCTCTCTCTCTCAAACACACACACACACACACACACACACACACACACACACACACACACACACACACACACAAATTCTCTGATTTCCTAAAGTTTCTTCTCTTCAAACTTACAGGACTGGCTCTTGTAGGTCTGAATAAAACTCACACAGCAAATTTTGTTTAGCTACCCATTTGCCCAGGTTACATTAAGGAAAGAGTCATGGGAGATTTGATGCAATTCTCCAGACTTAGCTGAGGTCAAATAAGGGTGAATTTAAGAGCATTGTTCTTAAATCTGGAAAAGGGCCAGGCAATTTAGCAGAGCCTCAAGCTCCCTAGAAGATGGATTAAGAAGGATGCTAAGTGAAACGCAGAGAGTGGTTGGGGGAGTAGGGGAGAGAGGAAGAAAGAGGAAAGCCAGAGGAAGGAAAGGAGAGAAGGAGAAGGGAGAGGGAGAGGGAAAATGAGAAAAGAGAGAGAGAAAGAGAGAGAGAGAGAGAGAGAGAGAGAGGAGAGAGAGAGAGAGAGAGAGAGAGAGAGAGAGAGAGAGAGAGAGAGAGAGAGAGATTCAATCAAGCCCTGAAATGGAGGAAAGCAATACGACAGTAGGATCATGACAGGCACAGAAGAGTAGAGAAAGGGATATGAAAAATCAGTGAAAGTGAAGGCCTGGTTATTACCTGAGAGTGCTATAATTTTTTGCTCCAACTGTTAGCATTCAGGTTTCCCTTTTCCAAAGAATGCAAATAAGGTTTGAATGGCTAAGGGTAGGGATGAGCCTCATTTCCATGCCTTTAGTATTTCAAGAAAAACAAGACAAAACAAACAAAACAAAAACAACAAAAACGAAAACAAAACAAATAAATGGTATGAGTACCAGCTCTCCATATCTATACTACTATTAGGGATGATACAGTTTTAGTGAATTTCTGTAGATTGTTACTTTCCAGTGAAGATTTGAAAAAAGAGAAAACTGCTATGTTCACTGAAAGATTAAGCAAATCACTACTAATAAATGTGGGAGATTTTGGATGAGGGGAGCAATTTAGGTACTCTTAGTCTTTGCTTCTCTACCTTTTGATTCATGAGCACCAAAGCTATCCTTTCAGACTCCCCCAGCTAAGAGACTTTCCCACTTTGATCCTGTTAACTTCTCTCATCTTTGATCAAGTCCCCATATAAAGATATTTGGGCAACAACAACAACAACAACAACAACAACAACAACAACATCAGAAAAATGAAGAGAAACTTGAATTACATTTCAGTCTCAGAAGTTTGTTAACTATGCAGTCTTAAGCAAGTTATCTCTGTTTGCTTTAGCTTTCTGATCTGTAAAGAGGAGAATATAGTGATAGCCAAAAATCCCACTTTCGGAGGTTGTTGTGAGGATTAAAAATGTTAAAATGATTGGTGAAGTGATTGGCATATGGTAAGTACTAGATAAAAGTTGACTATTGTTGTTATTATTATTTCTATAATTGAATATAATTATTCCATACTTGATTACTCTAAATTAGTTTTTTAATTGATTAGTATCAAAATACCCTAAGGTTAATGATTTCTATGTAAGATAATTTGGAAATTCATTCAGCTGAATTGATAACACCTGGCAATAAGTTTTGTTTCATATTTTAAATACATGATATATTGTATGTTACTATTGGGTTCTTAAATTCTCTATACATTATGAAATTGAGAGACTATTGTATAAGAAAACCTGTTAGATAAATAACTTTAAAAAAAAAAAAATCTGGATGCTCTAAAAGAGGAAAAAAGAACCTCACGAGCAAAAAGGTTTGGAGCAGTTCTTTTGGAATGGCAAGTAATTGGAAATTGAGTGGAAGCCTATCAATTGGGTAATTGCTGGATAATTTCTATAAGAAATGATGAGCAGGTTGATTTCAGAAAACCCTGATGATTTACATGAACTGATGCTGAGTCAAGTAAGCAGGACCAGGAGAACATTGTACACAGTAACAACAAAATTATGTGATGATCAACTGTGATAGACTTAGCTCTTCTCAGCCATACAGTGATCCAAGACAATTCCAATAGAGTTGGGAAAGAAAATACCATCTGCAGCCAGAGAGAGAACAATGAAAACCGAATGTGGATCAAAGCATACTATTTTCACATTTTTTTGTTTGCTTTTTCTTTCTTGTGGTTTTTTCCCTTTTGTTCTGATTTTTCTTTCATAAAATGATTATTATAGAAATATATTTAAAATGATTATACATGTATTACCTATATCAAATTGTTTGCTCCCTTGGGGAAGGGGGAAGTAAGGGAGGGAGGGAAAAATTTTTGAGCTCAAAATCTTACAAAAATGAATGTTGAAAACTATCTTTACATGTAATTGGAAAAATAAAATACTATTGATATAAAAAAGTGGAACTAAGGAAGGATAACCAAAAATATGTTGAAAAACATAGTTCAGAAATAAAGGTGGGAGGAAGAATAAAAAGGCTTGTAATCTGTGCAGACGCTTCTCCCCCCCAAAATTTGGAAGTTATTCAATTATGAATGAAACTTTAAAAAGATGAGATAAAAACAGACATTTGAAAACACTTATTTAATGGCATATATTTTATTTAAAAACAATAAGTTTACCATAATAACGATTTAGCTTTCATTTGAAAATTTTTGGCTATCACTATAAAAACAATGAAAATGTATGCAGTAGCATAAAGATGTAACTTCAGTACATTTAATATGAGTTAATTTTCAGATAATTCTCATAGTACAGAATCTGGTTAGTTTTAATTTATAAGTAAAGGCTAAATGAAATGTTACTGTTGTTCATGTTGTATCCTGATTGTTTCCTTTTAATTAATTGACTTTATTTGATTGTTTTTCATGTATAAAAGTCTATCTTCCCCTATATTTGGGAGTCTAGCCCCAAGCTGAGGAAGGAGCCTGGTCCTGATTTGATTACTTAATAATTTGATAATAATAATAATAATTTGAAATAGTAAGAAGCTGAAATTTTTGTTTCTCTACTCATTTCATCTTTTACCTACCACAGCTTTTACAATTTGTATAGTCTTATTTCAACTTTGTTTTTACATATCCTATGCCATATGTACCCAAACATGTCCTGTACTTTCTTGTCCTTGTTTATATCAGTTCTGTTTTGTACATTTCCAATTACCTTATTTTTGACTGTTAAAAATATACACATTGTTTAAGGTCCATCTAAAATATCACCTCCTTTATGAAGTGATCTAGCTTACTTTTGATAATTCTCATTTCACAGAAACTCAATCTTGGAGGAGCTTCAAAGATAATCTAGTTTAGTCTGTACCTGAAATTCCCTCTACATCAATTCAACGTGGAAATTTGCTTCTGCTCCCAGACTCAGAAAGGAAGAACATACTTCTTCCTGAGGAAACTGAGGTCCTCTTGAAATGTCTTTCTGCAACTTGTATTCATTATTATTTTATTTCTGCTCTCTGTGGCCAGGCATAAAAGATAATCTTTTTCTGTATTACACTTTTATCATTAATATTCATATTAGGGATCTCTTCTTGTAGAGAAGGTTTATGGAATTTGCTTCCATAAAAATCACAGTGGTTTAGAATGGAATTACATGTACCATTATTCTGCACCTGATTCTGATAAGCCAACCTCAGGTTGAAGAAGAGTCTTATAAATTGACTATAGAGACATTTGAACAAACTGGTAAGCATCCCCTACTTCCTTTTGAACTCATCCATGACATCTTTGCTGACCAGATCCATGGAGAAACAATGTTAAAAGGAGAAGAGCAGGGCAGCTAGGTGGCACAGTGGATAGAGCACCAGACTTGAATTCAGGAGGACCTGAGTTCAAATCTGGTCTCAGACACTTAACATTTCCTAGCTGTGTGACCCTGGGCAAGTCACTTAACCCCAGCCTCAGGGGGGGGGGAAAAAAAGGAGAAGGGCTGTGGGACCTTCTTTCCTCTGAGGTCCAGTGGTCCTATAAAAGTGCCTTAGTTCTAAGCCTCTGCATTTGTTCTTCACCAAATGAAAATCCATCATTTTCTCTTCTTTAAGATAGTTAATTAGTATAGTATGTAGACAACTGGACTGGGAGTCAGGAAGATCTGAGTTCAAATGTTAACTGACTGAGTTCAGTTGCTTAGATTGATTATTTTAATCCTTGGGAAATTACTTAACTTTGTTGCTTCAGTTTCCTCTTCTGTAAAATGATGGGGTTGAATAGAATGGCCTTTAAGTTCTATTCCAGCTCTAAAGAGATGATCTCTCTATTACATTCTAGGTCTGGATCATTATCCATTTTCATTGTTTAGTCAATGTAGATGATCTACATGGAGAGTTAGATGAGTTAAAAGAGTTCCCTGATCAAGTTGATGAGCCATTGAAAGGGGTTTTTGAATGGGGCCTTTAACTATATCTTCCTAGAGAGGTTATAGACAGACACTTTGATGCTTCCTGATGGATGAGCTTCTCTCCATAGAAATTGCCCCTAGATAAAGTAATTCATTCTTATCCTGGAAAGAACTATTTTAGAAAAAGCCATTTCTTTATACTGTTAACCATAAAAAAAGAAGTCAGAAGTCTATCTTTAGGCATTTCCTTTTCACCCCTTCTTTAGTAGAGATCCAAAACAGATATAGGAAAGAGCTTAAAAAGGCTAGTGTCCCACTGTATCCTGGACCATCACCAGTAGTTTTGACTTATGTCTAGACTCTGGTGACTCTGGAGGAGAGAGTGAGGCTGATAACTTTGTGCATCCCTACCTCACTTAAATCCAATTTATTCACAAATGAAGAAATCACCTTGCTGATGTCATTGGTCCTCTTAAAAAATAAAGGTTCAATAACAAGGATACGCTCATTATGCTGTTATTCAGAGTTTATTCTGGGAAATCTTAGAATACATCTTGTCTCTAAGTCGAAATTTTCAATCACTTATAGGATAGACTTTTTTTAATCCACAAAAAATACTAAAGATACAAAGACTTTGAGGCCTCAAAACTGCTGTAAATACACAAGGGATTTATAACAGCCCATAAAGTCTCTTTCTGGTAAACATTGATTTTCATAGGATCCTAAAGTCTACCACATTCAGTGCCACAGTAACTTTTGTTAGTGAACTGTTAGGGAACTGAATTTGTGGCTGTACAAGCGGTACAAGCGGCATCACCTTGGATTCCAATGAATCGCTTATCATCCCCACAAAGACTTAGATGTTGAACCTTATGACAATTCTCTAAGGATTTGGGTTACCATGAAGGAGTAATACAATCAGTGATGTTAGATAGTGCTAGGTGTTAGGATTACAAGAGAAAAATGAAATAATCCCTGCCTTCAAAAAGTTTGAATTCTATTATGGGGATGTCACATATGTAGATATAACTATATATAAAATTATATGAAATAAATATAAGGTAATGGGGAAAATACTTATGACAAGAGATCAAGAAAAAGCCTGTTCTTTGAAGGAAATTAAATCTCTAAGAGGAAAAGGTGAGAAGAGAGTATAATCTAAGAGGGGAAAATTTCGACAAAGGTTTGGAGATGGGAAATAAAATGTTTCATATGAGGAACTTTGAGATCTATTTGGATATAAAAAGAATAATGCATAAATCTGAAATAGTAGGTAGTAGCCAGGCTGTGAAGGAATCTAATTGTCAAAGAGGAACTTGTATTTGATGCTATGGATAATAGATCCAATGAAATTTAGTAAACAAATGATTAACATAGCCAGATCTGTACTTGGTTATGTAGATTGGTAGTATCTTCTCTCTCCCACCATCTTCTACATAAAAAGTTTCAAATCAAGACCACATTGCTGCCAACACTCCTGAGTGAAACATAAATCTAATTAAAATAAAGTACAACACAACATTCACATAATTAATACCTGGTTTTCTAAGTCAATATGCAGCCAAGAGAGATCTTTAGGTATAAAAGAAATTTGAAGCAATGAGACCAATTAGGAAGCCATTACAACAGTCCAATTGAGTAATGGTGTAGATCCCAAATAGTAATGGCTATATGAGTGGAGAGAAGGAATAGATGAGAAAGATGCTGAATTAGAATGGACTTTGACAATGGTGTGTCCTAAAAAAGAATGAAGCATTCAGAATGACCTCAAGGTAGTGAGTGAACTTAGATAACTAAAAGGAGAGTGGTAGCCATGAAAGATGGCTAGATCTGGGGGAAAGGTAATGTTTTTTATTTTAGTAATGTTCGAATTAAGATGCTATTAGAAGCAACATGGAATAGTGGCTGAGGTCCAAGACTTGGAGTCAAAAGAATTTAAAATTAAATTTCACTTTAGTACTCATTAGATGTATGACCTTGGATAAGTTAATCATTTCTCACAACTTCAGTTTTTTCATTTATAAAATGATGAAATGATGGACTTAATGACACATGAGGGTAATTCCATAAAACCAACTCTTAGTTTTATTTACTAATTCAATAACTTTCTTATTTTCAATTTTTATTAGGAGATTCAAATCAAAGGAGAGATTCCTTTGATTTTCATAATTTCTGATTTGGTATTTAATTGGGGTTTTAAATTTTGTTCTTTTTTAAGCTGTTTTATTTACATGGCCAATTTATTGAATTCCTCTTTATTCTATCTACATAGACATTTAGAGATATAAAATTTCCCCTGAGAGCTGCTTTGGATGCATCCCATAAGTTTTGATATGTTGTCTAATTATTTTTATTCTATTGGGTGAATTTATTGATTGTTTCTATGTTTTGTTGTTTGAACCACCCATTTTTTAGGATTACATTGTTTAATTACCAATTAATTTTCAGTTTCTTTTTTATGACCCTTTATTGCATATTATTTTTATTGACATGATCTGAAAAGAATGCATTTAATATTTCTTTCTGCATTTGATTATGAGGTTTTTATGCCCTAATGTGTGGTTAATTTTTATGTAGGTGCCATGTATCGATGAAAAGAGGATATATTCCTTTTTATCCCCATTCAATTTTTCCATCATAATTAAATTTTCTAAGATTCTATTTACCTCTTTAACTTCTTTCTTGTTGATTTTGTGCTTATATTTATCTAATTCTGAGAAAGTGAAGCTGAAGTTCTCTATTAGCATAATTTTGTTGTCTATTTCTTCCTGAACTCATTTAACTTCTGTAAGAATTTGGATGCTGTACTACTTGGTACATATATATTTAGTATTAATATTACTTTATTGTCTATTGTATCTTTTAGTGACTTTCTTTCTTGATCCCTTTAAATCTATTTTTGCTTTTGCTTTGTCTGTGATCAGGACTATTATCCCTGCTTTTTTTAGTTTAGTTGAAGCATAATATTCCTCTGTTTCAAATGTTTTTCTAAGGTCACTTCCAGCTCTAAATCTATGCTTTTGATTCTATGATCTGTGAGCTCTCCCAAGGAACATATATTCTATTTTGGTGCATATCATATACACACAGAGAAGTAAATATGAAATAATATCAGGGTTGTGAGGGGAAGAATCAGGGAGGACCTCATATAGAAGATGGTATTGAAGCTGAGCCTTGAAGAAGCCAGTGACTCTAAGAGGGGGAGTTCATTTGAGGCATGGGAGATATGCATTAATATTGATTATTATACATTAATAATAATATTGTTAATATGATATTATGTTAATATTGATTATAAAATTTTTCCCATGGTATGTGGATTTCTCTAGACAAGGATTTCACATTTAAAGTAATAGCAATTAAATTAATATTTATAAATGGCCCAAAAGCTATAATTCTTAGTAACCTCTACTCCCTTTACTACCATTCTACTACACCATCGCAAAAGTAAATGGATTGCTTTGTGGCTAAAGGAAAATTACAACTTCTTTGAATCTTAGGCAATTTTAAAAAACGATAGCTTATTGGAATCTGTATTGGGAAAGGGAGTTTCTGTAGGAAATGATCCCACAACGGTATTTCCCACACTAATAAAGTAATAATTGATCCTTGAATTTTGCCAGGATCTAAAGCCAGCCTTCCATTAGTCAGTTTAAAGACCCAGTTGACCTTTCTTGACTTTCTCTTGAATGCCATGATATTTTTCTTTTTTTCTTTCTTTCTTTCTTTCTTTCTTTCTTTCTTTCTTTCTTTCTTTCTTTCTTTCTTTCTTTCTTTCTTTCTTTCTTTCTTTCTTTCTTTCTTTCTTTCTTTCTTTCTTTCTTTCTTTCTTTCTTTCTTTCTTCCTTTCTTTCTTTCTTTCTTTCTTTCTTTCTTTCTTTCTTTTTTTTTTTTTGAGGCTGGGGTTCAGTGACTTGCCCAGGGTCACACAGCTAGGAAGTGTTAAGTGTCTGAAATCAGATTTGAACTCGGATCAAGGCTGGTGCTCTATCCACTGCACCACCTAGCTGCCCCCATGCCATGATATTTCAAAAATCATTAACAGTGGTTCAACAATCACTTATCAGTTCTTTCAGTACCCTAGTAATTACTCATTCAGGACTGATCAAATTGAGAGTCCTCTTGTTATATGTTCATTTCTCTTGTATTTTCAGTTCCTCTTACTTTATTCTTTTGATTCTGAAGATGATTGACTATATAAAGAAAATAGAAAAAAGAAACTAGTAGTTCTGCTTTCTCATCATAGTTATTATCTTTGTCTCATCCATTCTGTACAGTAGTTCTATTCCTTTCTTAGCACTCACTTTTGGAAGTCTAACTCCAATGTATTTTTTTAATGGGCAGCTAAGCAGCACAGTTGATAGGATGCTGGACCTAGAATCAAGAAAATCCATCTTCATGAGCTTGAATCTGCCCTCAGATACTTACTAACTATATGACTCTGGATGAATCACTTAACCGTCTTTGCCTTAGTTCCCTCATCTGTAAAATGAACTGGAGAAAGAAATGGCAAGTCACTCCTGTATCTTTGCCAAGAAAATCCCAACTGGAATCATAAAGAATCAGACATGACTGAACAAAAACAACAACAAAAAATTCTTATGTGGACCTATAATTTTTTGATGTGGGAACTCCCTACATGGAAACTCCCTTGATGATATAGTTGAGTTATCTGTGATTTACTAGTATAAGAGAATTGCCTGGAGGCACTGAGAAGTTGTAACTTCCCATGATCACATGGCTGGTACAAATTACATACATTTGATTTGAACTTGGTTCTTTAAGAATCTGATGTCATTATTCACCCTCCATGATATACCCATGTCTCCTTATGCACTTATTCCACTCTAGTTCATTCAGTAGTTTCCATGTGGATCTTTGCTATGCTCTTAGATTGCAAACTCCCTGAGGGGAAAAAGTCATGTGTTCTTCACTTTATGTGTCCTTCATTTTTAAGTACATTACTTTGTAGATTATAGTCTAATATTTTGGATGAATGGATTATTTATTCTCTTGTCAGAATGCCAGTAAAAGTGAGCATTGTCCAAATTTCCGGCATATCCTGAAGCTACTCAGAATCTTGAATACTCCACTATAATACTTAATCTATTAAATCAGAAGTAATTGATTCTTTCCCAACAAAGAGTGAAGTCTAGTCCATTCACACATATCTATGTGTGACCATCACAAATAATCTTTACTTGCATTTTAAAAAACATAAGACAAGTAAATTCAGAGGGTTTTGAATGAAGGAAGGGATATAGACAAGATGGTTTCTGAAGTGTTTTTGAATTCTCACTCTATGATTACAGAATGAAATAGAAAAAAGAAGCACCAAGGTTCTGCTTAGGAAATTTATGGTCTTGTTAGATTTGCTGAGAATTTGCTGTAACCCATGCAAATTATTTCAACTCCTAGAAGCTAATTCTCTTCCGTTACAAAAAACCAAAATAAAATAAAACAAAAAAGAATAGTTGGATTTATTTCATAGGATTAACCAATGAATATAAGCATTCAATGGTTTGAATATATGCATTCAATTATCACTTACCCTTTAAATGAGAGATAATTATGATTATTATTTGGCAAAGTTATGGATATATTAAGGATGATAAAAGGCTTAAAGGAAGGCAAGTCTCTGGTTCACTTGTCAACTCCTTTCATCTTGGTGACAAACTTGGCATAAACAATAGGGATGATTGTTACTAAAAATCACTAAACCATTTTCTTTTTGCATTTTTCACCTCAAAAAATCTTTTGCCTACATGGCTTGCTCCCCTAGCATAAATGGTATAAAGATTGCCAATATGGAGCAATTCCCAGGAAGTGATATTTATGGATATTCAAATGAAATCTGTAAACTTTATTACTATTCTCCTAAGACACCATGAAGCACAGATGCAGGAAATGTTATATTTTTCTTCTGAAGAAAAAGAATTTATCAAAGCATGCAATTATCTCCCTTTCCCGTGGGGCTGTGCTTAATGTTCCCTACTTCTAACTGCTTTCTTGCTCAACTTGCCAAACTATTCCAGCACTCTCCAGATGGAGCTAATGACTTCCACGTTAAGTCTAGCTGCAGGAGACCTCAATGACCTTGCCACTGATGCAGCTCCCCCTCCCCCCACTTCTGGCAGGAATTCTGATAAAATTAGCTAGGTTTCAGATAGCCTAATGAGCAGATACTATACATGCTGACTTGACTCATGTCATGGTTATGCATTTTGATTAATACTGATTCAGGATAAAATCTTTTAAGCCTGATTTCTTATTTAAAAATGGTATTTGTAAAATCATGGCACATCTAGTTTCTCAGTGCCCTTACCTCCATCTATAGCTCTGCAAATTCACTGTCTAGTTTCAACTAAATTTCTGATAGAGCCCTGATTGGAGTGTTGATTGAAACCAAACAAATTTTCTATCAATGGTGTCCTAATGAGAGAAGCCTTTTAATGTTCCAAATATCCATCAAATCGTTGAGATAAATTTTACCAAGTGCTATTTCATTATTGCTTTTTCTCTAGCCTGGAAAGTGCCAAAAAAGTATAGGCCTCCCCCTACATATGACATAAATCCTATGGTTTACTCTGTGATGATAAATTTGAAATTTCCCCAAAGCCTCTGTGATTGTAAAAAAAACTTCTACAAGAAAACTAGAATTATAAAACTCGATGATTGGATTGGTTAATAATTAAACACCTCAAGTCAAAAGGAGATCTTATCAGTGCAAATAATTCCCTTGAAATTGTTTGTCTATTTTACAGATTCAACATGGCTCTTAGTTGGATAATGACTTCATTTAACATCTCATTCACTTGTACTTTCAGAAATTCAAAAACTTTTTACAGATTGTCTGGTTCCACTAGAATTCAATATAAACTTATAAGATTGTCTCTTTCATGTGGCTTATGGAACCAGTCTCACTTTGTAGATATGCAATATTTGCACCTCCATTACTTCTATTTAAGTTTTTAAAATTCATTTTTGATATTTTCAGTTGCTAAGAGATAATTAGTTAATGGATATAAATAATTTACAAATGAGAACACACAAATAGTAAGCAATAACTTAAAAAATATTTATTTTTCCCAATAACAAAATATATGAAAATTAAAAGGACTCTGAGATAACACTTTACACTCACAAAGTTGATTTTTAAAAAGGACAAATATAACAAGATGTAAAGGGCTGAAACTCTTTAGTCAATGCACTGAGGTTGGACAATCGAGCACTTGAGGCTAATTACCAATTGGACAATATAAGAATATGCTTGGAAAATGGCCCTTCCCAATCTCCTGTGTTGGCCTATCATTTGGTGTATACAAAGAATTGTGGGAGGGACTAGGAGGTGGATTGAGACTAGCCAGAGTCACTCTGGGTGGGAAATGAAGAGGTGAGGTCGAGGAGATCCTACACGTCCATTCCCTTCACTTCTATTGCTAAAGACAAAGAATAAAAACTTTTTCTTATCCTGACTCTGGCTGATTCTAAGGTATCCAGGGTACTAACGTGGTCATCACCACAAAACAAGTAGGATTTTAGAGAGACCACTGAGAAATTCTGTGCAGAATCAAATGTATCCTTCACTTCCAAGTTGGATTCACTTTTGAAATGCACTTCATACATTGCTAGAAAAATGACAAATTTAGTAAACTTATGGTCAATGCTCAGAATTTTATGGTTCCAACCACATTGTATTAGAGATATCCACCCTTAAATATTTTGAAAACTGGTCACATGTGATGCAGACATCTTTGAGAAATTAACATAATACTTAAGTATTATCAGAGCTTAGTATCTCCTCAAAGCCACAATTAGACACATCAACTTGATTCTACATACATAAAATAATATTTTTGTTTTGTTTTTCCTGAGACTGAGGTTAAGTGACTTGCCCAGGGTCACATAGCTAGGAAATGTTAAGTGTCTGAGACCAGATTTGAACTCGGGTCCTCCTGAATTCAAGGCTGGTGCTCTATCCACTGTGCCACCTAGCTGCCCCCATAAAATAATATTTTAATTGCAAGATTTTTTTTCAAAAACAGAAACATGCCTTTTGACCCAATAATGCCATCATTGGGAATTCATGCTAATAACATTGTCAATATAGGAACAAGTTTATCTGTTCCAAGATATTCATAGCTGTAATATTTATAAGTATTATTCTCTATTCTACCCCCTCAAAAAACAACCTTAACTTTTAAGATATCTTAATGTTGTTTTATTTTTCCAATTACACATAAAGTTAGCACTTAATGATATTTTTTGTTTTTTGCATAAAGCTTTGTATTTTTAAAACACATACATAGATAGTTTTCAACATTCACCCTTGCAAAATCTTATGTTCCAGATTTTTTTCTCCCTCCCTTCCCCTTCTTCCTAGATGGCAAGTAATCCAATATTTGTTAAACATTTGCATATCTTCTATACACATTTTCACAATTATCATGCTGCACAAGAAAAATAAGATCAAAAGGGGGAAATGAGGAATAAAACAAAATACAAGGAAAAAAACAACAAAAAAAAGTGAAAATGCTATGTTGTGAACCATACTCAGTCCTCACAATCTTCTCTCTGAGTGCAGATGGCTTTCTCCAACACAAGAATCATTGGAACTGGCCTGAATCATCTATATTATTGAGGTGATTGATTATTGAAAAGAGCCACGTCCTTCAGAATTGATCATTGTATGATCTTGTTGTTGCTGGGTATAATATCCTCTTGGTTCTATTCATTTCACTTATCATCAGTTCATATAAGTCTTTCTAGGCCTTTCTGAAATCATCCTGCTGATCATTTCTTATAAAACAATAATACTCCATAACATTCATATATTATAACATATTCAGCCATTCTCCAAATGATGGGCATCCACTAAGTTTCTAATTCCTTGCCACTACGAAAGGGGCTGCTAGCTATATCAAGATTCATTTTTGTAAGATTTTAAGTTCCAATTTTTTTCTCTTCCCCCCCCCCCAAATCAGCAAGCATGAAGACTAAGGTCTTCAGAACCCTGGGTTGTGCTAGTATAAATCAGTACTAATTGCTATTGCTCCTTGTGGCTTCCAAGGTCCACTCTGTGGGTTACTGACTTCACTTCTGGTTTACTAACAAGGCCTACCCAGTTTCATTGCCTACAAATACAGCCTTATAGGCTATACATATTTATGGTCTCATTGAGAAGTTATCATATTGTTTGCCTATACCACCTTGTTGTTGTTATTTGTCCTGCATTCTCAAAGAGGACCATGATATCAGGGAGGTGATGCCATAACATGCAAATGAATTGGATTTTAGTGAGGGAGGGCTGCACAAGGTCATCTGCCTCATTTTCTGCTCTAGAGCCATCTGGGTCCAGTGGCAAGATCAAGAGAACTGGAGGTGACCCACTGGTTTTGCTCTTTCTTCATTTCATGTAAATTTCTGGCTGATTTTTGCATGTATTTGTGCAGTTCTGAATTGGGGAAAGTAACTGACTGTAGTTTCACAATGGATTTTAAAAATCAGTGTTTGTTCTGGTACAATTTTTCATTTTTCCTGGAGTAGCTATAGAGAAGCTAAACTGTCTCCATTCAGGGATCCAACTTGACTTTGTATACATTGTCTTTAACTACAAAAGAAAATACATATAAAAATGAGTTATTTGGTGTTCTTGGTGTTAAGATCTAATTTCAGAGGTATTTCAATAACTGCTCTCTAAATATATGGAGATATGTTAATCCACTCTACAAGGAAAAGAAAGTGACAGCAGAGTCCAGTACAAAACTTTCATAGCCAAATAGGGTTGATGGAAGAATGAAGAATATATTTAAGTACCAAGATAACAGAAAAAAGTACTAAAATGTGACTTTTTCCATCATTCAGCTCAAGCCTGAGATAAATCTTAATTTTCCCACTAAGTTGGTGAATTTCCATGCATGTGAAAGGTAGGCAACAATAAATCTTTGTCGATAAAGCAATTCAAGATTGGCATGCCTTTGCTTATGCAGATAAACAGTTGTACTTTTTTCTTTATTAAAAAAATTTATCAGGAAGGAAGGAAAAAAAGAAGGAAGGAAGGAAAGGAAAGGGTTAAAAAAGAGAGAGAAACTTGAAATTTTAGCAAGGCAGCTAAAAGCTTATAATTTTGATATAGTTAAAGAAAATTCATTTCTTAACTTTGAACTTCTTTTTCATAGGAAAAGAATCTAAATGGGGATTGCATCAATGGCTTCAGTATAAATCAGATAATAAAGAAATGCAACCCCACACAAGGCTTGATTCATCTGTCAGCCTTATTTCATAGGTTAAAATTCATAAATCCATGATAAATTAAATATGGGGTGGCAGATAGGCACCTGGCCAAGAAAAAGATTTTCAATTTATTTTCAATGAGAATGGTGAAGAATAAGGGAATAAAAAAGAATATAGAAGTGCTGTCAAATATCACTGACTTGCTCACATGGAGCAAGCACATGGAGTAACTAATGTGACATCCAATCAAGTCATTGTGCTCTCACTAATGCAGACAAGAGTTAACATAAGTCTTTATAAAACATCAGCCTTATTCTTTTTCAGTGAAACAACAGTTCTATGAGTGAGGTCTGCTCAGTTGGAGGGATATTGAAGTGATATGAACTATTTAGTGATAAGTATCCCCCTCAAATCAAATTCTCTCTTCAGCAAGAGAGAAAAACAAAGGAAAAAACAATCAGACAAATGAGGAGTGTCTTATCTTCTTAATGTAGTTGCTATAAGAGAATATAATAGACCAAACTTAGCTCTTCAAAGAGGATTGATTATTTTATCTGATGAGCTCCCATTATCAACAAAGCTCTAGTCCAATGAAAACAGCTCCCAGATCAGCTACAGCATTTTAAATGGTCCCCAGTTCTCACTATAGGTAAGTGTTAAATGAGTGATAAAAATATCGGCAACCAACTCTTCACACCACAGAATATTGTTTCAGTGAATGAATTCTTGGTTCTTGCAGCAGTTTTTCCAATGATCTAGCATCTGCAGATCCTGAATGGCTGGAATCAACTGTCAGGTAACTCTTAACACAAGTTGCTGTTATGAAACATTGATTCTTCCCTTCTCTTTCCAATTAGCAGGAGTTGGTACATGTTATTTCCCTTCTGTCAGCTTCCTCTAAAGAGAATTCTACAACATTTTTCCTTCTTATCTTTCTAATTAACTGTGGTGGGCAAATAAGTGTCTCCTCACAAGTGACCTATGTCCAATTTAGGTGGAGGAACTCAAAATCTACAATTTTATTTTGTATAGCACAAATAAATAATATACAACTTCCTCACAATCCTCAGACAATGCCTTAATTTAAATTTTATTACCAATAGCCTCCAAAACTGAAAAGTCAGAAGTAAATGAACTAACAGATCCCAATACAATACAGACATTCTTGCCTTCAGTCAGTTCTTTTGCTCAATTGTTTCAAACAGGTTGTTCAGCACATTTATCTGAGGGCCTGTTTTATCTCAAGTATTGAGACCTGTCTCAAATAGCATGTCTCATATAATGAGCTTTTTATTTTCTTTTGTCCTTTTGTCTTTTGTCAACATGTGGAAGCAGTGGTATCTTAAAGATGCATTCCAAAACAGGTCATGCAGTAAGAATGAGAGATCTCTGATGGACTACCTGCTGTGTTCTCTTCTGGTAGTTATACATTAAGAGATTTTTAGGATCTAAATTCTGTGGGTGATTGGTATATATACATATACCATTTGCATATAAAGAAAAGATATGAATGGATTGAAAGTAGCTAGGTGGCATAGTACCTAGAGGAGAAGACTTATCTTCCTAAGTTCATCTATGGCCTCAGATACTTAATAGCTGTGTTACCTTAGATAAGGGTAACTTAATCCTTTTTGTCTCAGTTTCCTCATCTATAAAATGAACTGGAGAAGGAAATGGAAAACCACTCTAGTATCTTTGCCACAAAAATCTCAAATGGGACCATGAAGAGTTGTATACAACCTGAATAACAACATGAATGGTGATGAATAGACTCTTTACTGATGAGATCACAGATCTACATTAAAAAAAAAATAAATAAGCCAAAAAAACCCAATGGAAACTGATACAAATAAAGGGAGTAATGGTTAAATTATTATAAATATCTATAAACTAAAGGTAATTTTTATTTATTTTGTTTTTTATTTGGGGCTTTTGTTACGAGGCAATTGGGGTTGTCACACAGCTAGTAAGTGTCAAGTGTTTGAGGCCAAATTTAAATTCAAATCCTCTTGATGCTTTGACTGGTGCTGAAGGTATTAAATGGTAAAAAAAAAAAAAAAAAAAAAAAAAAGTACAAAAGGCCACTGAAAAAAAGAACTCCTTAAAAAGCAGAATTAGAATTAGAATTGGGCAAGTGGAAGCTAATAATTCCATGAGACATCAAGAAACAATAAAGAAAGATCAAAAGAATGAAAAAAGCATTTTTTCCCATTCATTCTAAATTTATTTTCACAACATGACAAATAGGGAAATATGTTTAAAATATTGTACATGTATAATCTATATCAGATTGCTTGCTCTCTTGGGGAGAGAGAACGTAAGAAGAGGGAGAGAGAAAGAAAAAAATTTGAAACTAAAAAATTTTACAAAAATGAATGTTGAAAATTATCTTGACATGTGATTTGAAAAATAAAAACTCTTGAGAAAAAAGAATGGAAATGGAAGAAAATGTGTAGTAACTCCTTAAAAAAAAACAAGTGGCTTGGAAATAGAAAAAAAAAGATAATTTAAGAATTATTGGACTCCCTGAAAGCCATGATAAAAAAAAATACATATCCTAACACATATCATCTTTCAAAAAATTATCAAGGAAAACTGCCCTGCTATCTTTGATCAAGAAGATAAAATAACAATTGATAGAATCTACCAATCACCTTTTGAAAAAGATTCCAAAACAAAAACTCTCAGGAATATTATAGCCATATTCCAGAGCTCCCAGGACAAGGAGAAAATATTGCAAGCAGTTAGAAGAAAACAATTCAAATATCATGGAGCCACAGTTAGAATAATACAAGATTTAGCAGGTTCTACATTTAAGGATCAGAGGCTTTGGAATATGATATTCCAAAGAGCAAAGAAGCTCACAAAACTGAGTATAATATTTAAGAAGGGATATTTAATGAAATGGAGGACTTTCAAGCATTTCTGATAAGAAGACCAGAGCTGAACAGAAAAAAAAATTGACTTTCAAATGCAAGACTCAAGAGAAGCAGAGAAAGGTAAACTGGAAAAAGAAAGAATTTGACCTATTTTCACTCCACATGGGGAGATGATACTTGTAACTCCTAAGAGCTTTATCATTAATTATTAGGTCAGTTAGAAGAAACATAAATAGATGACATGGATGGGAATTAGATATGATGGGATGATATCTAAAAAAAAAATAAATAAAATTGAGGGGTAAGAAAGAGAACTGCACTGGGAAAATAGAGAAAGGAGAAGTAGAATGGAGTAAATTACCTCACATAAAAGCTACACATAAGAGCTTTTACAATAAAAGGGAAGAGGGGAGAGGGGAAGAATGCTTGAACTTTACTCTCACGGAAATTGCCTCATAGAAGGAGTAAAATACATACTCAGTTGGATTTAAAAATCTATCTTATCCTACAAGAAAGTAGGGGAGAAAGGGTATAAATGAAGCAGGAAGAGCTGATAGAAGAAAGGACAAATAGAGGGAGGTGGTAGTCAGAATCAAAATATTTTTGGAGATTGATGGGATGATAAGAAAGAGAAAGAGAGAGAGAGAGAGAGAGAGAGAGAGAGAGAGAGAGAGAGAGAGAGAGAGAGAGAGAGAGACAGAGACAGACAGAGAGAGAGAGAGAGAGAGAGAGAGACAGAGAGAGAGAGACAGAGACAGAGAGAGAGAGAGAGAGAGAGAGAGAGAGAGAGAGAGAGAGAGAGAGAGAGAGAGAGAGAGAGAGAGAGAGGATTAATAGGAGGAGGAAACAAGATAGAGGGAAATGCATAATAATCATAACTAAAAAAAATCTAAGTTTCACTTATAAAGGCCTCATTTCTCATATATATATATATATATAACTCAGTCAAACTGATAAGAATACAACTCATTCCCCTATTGATAAATGGTCAAAGCATATGAACAAGCAGTTTTCAGATAAAGTAATCAAAGCTATTCATATAAAAACTAAATCACTATTGATCAGAGAACTACAAATTAAAATAATTCTGAGGTACCACTTAACACCTATCAGATTAATTCCTATGACAGAAAAGGAAAATGACAAGTGATGGAGGGAATATGGAGAAATTGAGACAATTTAGAACTATACCCAAAATAATTATAAAGTTGTACATACCCTTTGACCTAGCAACATCACTACTATATTTGTATCCCCAAAATATTGAAAAAAAAAAGGAAGGGGAAGGAAGAACCTTTATGTACAAAAATACAGTTGCCCTTTTAGTGGTGGCAAAGAATTTCAAATTGAGGAGATGCCTATCAATTGAGAAAGGCTAAACAAGTTGTGGTATTGGATTGGAGTAGAATACTATTGTGCTATAAGAAAGGATGAACAGAATGTTCTCAGAAAAATCTGGAAAGGCTGTCATAAACAGATGCAAAGTGAAATGAGTGGAACCAGGAAAACATTGTTAACAGTATGATGATCAACTGTGAATGATGGCTATTCTCAGCAATCTAGTGATCCAAGACAATTCTGAAGGATGTTTTTCAAAAAGCTTTTCAACATTCACCCTTGTAAAACTTTGTGTTCCAAATTTTTCCCTCCCTCCCTTCTCCCTACTCCCTCACTTAGATGGCAAGTAATCCAATATATGTTAAACATAAATAACATATATGTATATATATATTTCCATCATTATCATGCATAAAAATCATCAGATCAAAGAGGAAAAAATGAGAAAGAAAATAAAATTCAAGCAAATAACAAAAAAGTGAAAATACTATGTTGTGATCTACACTCTGGGTACAGATGGCTTTCTGAAGGACTTTTGATGAAAAAATGCTATACACTCCAAAGAAAGAAGGGATAGAGTCTGTATACAGACTGAAGCATATTTTAAATTTTTTTCTTTATTTTTCTTGTTTGTTTTGGTCTATTTTCTTGTACAATATTACTAATGTGGGAATATATTTTGCATGACTGCATAGATATATAACCTATATGAAATTTCTTGCTTTCTCAGTGAAAGGATAGGGAGGAAGGGAAAGAATTTGGAACTCAAAAATTTAAAAAATAAATGTTTAAAAATAGTTTTTGTATGTAACTGGTGGAAAATAAAGTACTAAGTTATAAAAAAAAGTTTCAATAGTTACACGTGTGTTTTAAACAAATTTGTTATTATTTAGTTATGTTCAAAATGATTTTTTAAAATTATTCTTTATTATACTGCTGAACTCTGAATTTCAAAAGATACCAGCTTGTTTCTATGATTGCCAAGCATTCCATCAGGTCTCTTAATGTATGTGGTGGGAATGGAATGAAATAACTCTTAACTTGGAAGGGAAAAATCTAAGACATCTGATCTCATGCAGAAAGCATGAAAAGTTGTTTTGCTTGACCCATGCTGTCTATATAGGGATGCCCCTGCAGTTATTTCCCAAGGGGTATTGTTCTCACCACATGGTTCCTTGTTGATCTATTGCTTTCAGCTTTGTTCATTGAGGTTTTCAAGCTGGTTCAAAATGAACAGAGCTAGATCCTGAGGGAACTAAGGAAACATTTTTCACATTTACAAGGTAATAACTCACATTTATTCTACAATGTAGACAACTGCTGAGTTAAATAAGTAGCTTTAATATTTGGTAAAATAGTTAACTTGTTATATCTATTATTAGAAACTTCAGTAAGTTTAAGCTAAATAATTGAAATTAATTCAGAGGAGAAGACTATGTGTGGAAATCCCTGCTAAATTGTGTTTAGTCTTTATATGTATTCATTAATCAATCAATATTTATTTAGGTACTTCTATACCCCTATAATAATATTATAGTGTTTGCCTAAACAAGTTAGCTCAGTTTATCAATGCATAATGGTCACCTAGGTTTTCAGTGAGGAAAACTGCCAAATGTTGTTACTGGATTTTTGGGATTTGCTTTAACATTTTTTCTTTGTTACAAGAAAGTATTCAATTTGGAAAAAGAAAGAAAGAAAGAGAGAAAGAAAGAAAGAGAGAAAGAAAGAAAGAGAGAAAGAAAGAAAGAGAGAAAGAAAGAGAGAGAGAGAGAGAAAGGGAGGGAGGGAAGAAGGAAGAAAAAGAAAGAAGGGAAGAATGGAAGAAAGAAAGGGAAAAGTTACAAATATAAGCAAAAAGAAGTCAGTTCCTGCCGACAAAGTGCTCACATTCTACTGGAAAAAGAAAATACATACAAAAGAGTTTTAAAATGGTATGTGGGTGGAGAAAAGAAAGACACTTAGTGCAAGAACATAATTTCGAAGTTTAGATATCAGTATGGGAATCAGAATGGAAATAAAATCTGTCATGACTGGGTCCTTCCATAATTTAGAGACCCCAAGAAGAATTCATTAAATGGTAGAAGGGGGTGATTGTGGTGAAAATATATACCGAGGTAAGAAGACTTTAAGGATGACTGGATAAAAGAAGAAAAGGAGGTCCCAGGTATGGAAGGGAGCTTCAGGATGAAACAGCAGTTCAGGAATGATTTTGAAAGAGTGATTTCAAATTATATGAAATAATGCATATAAAATTACTTTATAAACTTCAAATCACTATACAAATTTAAATACAACTCATACTTTAGATTTATAGTCTTAGATTCCTAGACCCTTCTACTCTGAACAAGATAGTCTGGATTCAATCCTGTGAATTTCTTTTTAATAATCTGAGATATTTGAGGCCAAGGATTTTTTCTATAGCTGTACTACCTCGCACAGCAAAATAAATGATTGTTGGATTGAGAAGTAGGCAACCTGATGTAATCTTCAATCTTGGAGTAAGAATCACAAGGATTCAAATCCTGTTCTGACATACCTGGCTTTGTGACCATGTATAAGTCTCTTAAACTCAATACTCTATTCAATTCTTTCTTTCTATTTTCTATTTTTTTTTCTATTAATTGAAGTTAAGTGGCTTGCAGTTTTAAGTGACTGAGGTCAAATTTGAACTCAGGTCCTCCTGACTCAAGGGCTGGTGCTCTATCCACTTTACCATCTAACTGCCTCCTTGGATTCAGTTCTTTAAGAAGATAACCAATCACTCATATTTCCTTTCCCCCACTCTCAAATATAAGTTCCAATAAGAGTAGCATCTCACTCCCAGCTCAAACCCCTAACTGGAGGTAGTGATTGAACTGGAACTTGAACTGCCTGTTGGGTTACCAGAGAGGCAAATGCTATCTTCTCTTATAACTTCATATATATATATATATATATACATATATATATATGGATATGGATATGGATATGGATAATCTTGTGGATAGCTATCCTCCTAATACTATAATACTTATCTGATTATAACAAAAGCTTCTGCTAGTGTGTTTTCCCTGTAACAATTTGCCAAAATGGTATTTTTTTTTTGAAAATGTGGCATAGCAAAGTATTTTCCCTAAAATCTTGGACACAATCTCTCCTAACTACATAAAAATCTATGCAGAGAAAGGGGAACAAATTTAAAGTACAATGGTAGTGAATCACAAATATAGGAATCAGGACCCCAAATGGTAAACCACTATTCTGGAACAGCAGGGGTTTGCAGTTATCCTTTCTTCTTCCAGAAAGCTCCCATGAAGTTCACAAAGATGCAAGGCATTAGATATAAACTCTTTTGAGTAGTTTTATATCCCTTCTAGGAGAAGAAATATTTCAGGGTTTGGTGAGTTGAGCAATCAACCAACAATAATTAAGTGCCAGGTCGAGAATGTGCAAAATGTCATCTGCTCACAGATGTATCTGGAGTATGTCACTATCTATAGGGAAATGCTTTTCAACTTTGATTCTGCCCTGGATTTCCTCCAATTCAATCTTGAACAATTGTGGTGAGCATATGTCTCCCAATTTTATGTTTTGCATAATGTTTCTGATTAAAGGGTTATAGGTTTATTTATATAGCTCTATTTTTCAATGAATTTTGAATAATGTAATAATGGGAAATACCATGTTGTAAGAACATTTAAGATTTAAGCCCTTAAGATGCCACCTTTAAAGTGGCATTTTGTTCTACCAAATAAAATGGTTTTTCATGATCAACAAATACTAAGTAGAGTGATGGATATTATATTTTATATATCTTTCAACCAACTGTGAAATGGTATAAATGAGCACTATTGGCTATGGAAGATATCCTTAATGCATACATGGCATCTTGTAAAGATTTAATAAAGATGGAGAAATAAGTTTTTAAGGTCAATAGTTGTTGGTTTTCTGATTGCCCCCTTTTTAAAAAAAAATACTAGTTAGGCCTGAGGTTTTTTCTGTATTTTTGATAACTTTACCTCCTTTAGGTATTTTTTTATATTGATCTCTCAAAGTCCAGACAATTCTGTCACCTCTAGTTTTACAAGACAGTTCACTTATTCCTATTTAATTTTGGGTCCAGATAATTGTCTACATTCAATGTCTGTATAAGCTATTTGTACTGATGGATTAACTCAATAAACTGATCCTCCAACTGTATGTCATAATATGGATAATAAGAATTTTTCATCCACTTGATTTTTCTGGTGCAAATTACTAAACCACTATCTTTTGAGTTACCATTATTATCGTAAAATGCTTTCCTCTTTAAGTGAGGGGCTTGGAGGATTTGGTGGTATGTCTCTAGTTAAGGGAGAAGGAAAGAGAAAAGGGAAAAAAAGTTAAAATACTTCTACCTGTTAGGGTGATTTTGTGGAGATTGCAGGAGCACATAATAAAGCCTCTCTTGTCATTTGTGAAAATAGCATTCTAATAATAATAATCCCCCAAACAAAACCCACCTACATGAACAGATGTTAAAAAAAAAAAAAAAAAAAAAAAAACACCTTCCTGGAGCTATTGTACATAAAGGGGTAGAGGAAAGGTGCTATAGAGTTAGCAAAATGCCTTCCTACAATAGCAACCCCTTCCTCCCACACCCCCAAGTTCCTGAATATCAAATGTTTACTTTATAGACCTACCTTCTCACCTAGCAACAAGGATTACACCCACCTAACTGAACTGGTATTGAAGAAGAAAATAACCTTACAAAAGGCTCCCAGTACTGTGAACCTGATGGTGATTTTATTAGACATTTGGAGGACTGAATCCTACTGACTTGAAACACTTAGCTTATTATATTTCATATTTCCTGTCAGGAATGCTCATATTCTAGCTATAAATAGAAAATGGCAGCAGATAGAGTGGTTTTTTAATTAGATCATTATGGAGTATGCATGATTTATTTCCTTTGATTCACTGCCATTTTTGCTTTGGGTTTAGTCCTTCTGTGATACTAAAGGATAGCTTTACTACTTTTTCCAAGAAGCTTTACTACTCTCTTCCACTTCTCACCTTCCCCAAAATTCCCTTATGGCATTTGTATTTGCACCTGTCCTGTCAAAACCTCCAGCAGGAAAAGAGTTTAAAGGAATTTACAGATCAAGAATGTTATTTAAACTTCAAATTATGTTTCTGTTTTGGCTTCTCTCCTTTGACTCTGCTTATAGACCTGCTGATAGAAGTTTCTTCTATATTTTGACTAAATCTAGATCAAAAATGGACATTTGGCCACTGGAGATTTATACACGATATGCTATTTAATAGCTATTTACCATTCTCGGAACACAGCACATGAAAACAGGGAATTTTTGGAGGATGAAGGTAGATCCAAGACTTGTATATTGCAATTCATTATGAACAACTGAATGGATTAATATGTTGCTCTTATTTCCCCTTTTCTAAGTGAGAGTCCTTATTCTGGGAACAGAACTAATTGAATTCAATTTGACACATATGTCTTGTCTACTGGATGGAGAGCACTGTGCTAAGGCTGACAAAAAGATAAGACCCAAAGACACTGTTCCTTCATTTTGTGGAATTTATAGCCTAGTGAAGAATATCACACATACTCAGGTACTTATATTCCAAAGTAACATAATCATCGTAATCATAATAAAATAAATGCATTTATCTTGGTGAAAATCAGGAAGACTTAATGAGAAAGTAGATTTGTGTTTGGCTTTTAAAGCCTGGATAATTTATACAGTGCATTCAGATTTTCAAAGTATTTAGAAATATTATTTCATCTTATTCTCAGAACAACCCTAGGAAATAGGTGCTATTATTATGCCCATTTTTACAAAGTAGGAAACTGAGGCAGGCAGATGAAATGATTTGTCCATTTTCATACAGTTACTAAAGATCTGAGGCAGGATTTGAAGTCAATTCTTCATGATTCCAGTTGTAGGACCTTAGCCACTGTGCCACTTAGCTGAGTAAAAACAGGGAAGAAGTAAAGCGCAGGTCATATTTAAGGGGAAAGAAAGTGGTCAAGTTTAACCAGAATACAGGATTAATGGAGAAGAATAAGGTAAATGGTTAGAAAGGTACTAGCACCAGATTTTTGTATATCCATACCCTAACAGAAGATGCCCCTCCTATAGTCTCTTATCATCCAGCACAGGGATCTCTAAGCTGGTCATTTTTCATTTGTATATCCTAGTTTTTGTCCAGGGATCAGTACTACCCATCCCTTGGAGGAGGGGGGGAGGGAGGGAGAGAGGAAGGAAGGATAGGAGGGAAAGAGGGAGTGAGGAAAGAAAGGAGGGGGGAAAGGAAAGAGGGAAGGAGGGAGGAGGAGGAGGAGAGAAAGAGAGAGAGAGGGAGGGAGGCAGAGAGAGAGGAAGGAAGAGAGAGGGGGAAGGAAGGAGAGAGTGAAGATTTCTTTTCAATCAAACATTATTTTATCTTTTGTGTCCATGAGAGCATATGGATTTCTGGGCTCTTATGTGCATTGGGGAATGAGAGATTTGGGAAAAAGTCTGAAATGACTCAAGTTATGGAGGTCAATAGAGAAAAATGACTTCAGATTCATTGAGTTAGACTCTTGTCCAGGGAATGGCTCTGAGGCTCTAGTTATATCTAAAAATATAGAAGGTTACTAGAAAATAAATGAGAGTTTCATAATGTACATTTCTAAAATGATGAAAAAAAATTTTTTTAAAGGAGCAGGGGTGGTATTTTAGAGAATAGTTTCAAAATCCTAGAATCTAAAGTTAAGGTAAGATTTACCAAATACATTTGATTTCTCTTCTATTGATAAATAAGTTTCCAGGTTTATCCAGAACATAGCTCTAGATGTAACCTTTGATTCGATTTCTAGAGAATACCTAATGAAGAATTATTCCAGTTAATTATTATTATTGTTATTTTGTCTCAGCACCCAGGGCACCCTTCCCAGATTTGCCAGTAATATCTTGATTATTAATTTTTTAATGTTCATCTAGGGAAACGCTAATGGCTTACATACACAAAAATATAACCTGAAGCACCAGGAGTACAGTAGCTATATCTCCAGAAAATGCCAGTGGAACATGCTTACCCATCTAGGTGAAAAAGACTTTTAAGATCATTGAGTCTAACCCAAATAATTCATAGAATTTGAGACCCTTACAGAGAGACTTGTCCACAGCCACATAAGTCCATTTGTCCCAAGCCTCTTATTGCATTCTGAATCTGGGTTTTTACTTAAAGACTATATTGTCACAGCACCTGGCTATAGTCAAGGATGACTTGGGAGGAAAGAGCTGGCTTGATGGTACTTTTTAGTAGTCATTAAAAACTTAAAATAATCGTATTAAATGTTTGCCCAAGTTCAATGAGATAGATACTACAAGAATTTTTAAGGTGAAGAAAAGTCACTGCTCATAAAGCCTGTGAGAAGACAGAGTCTCCTGTAGTACAGAGGGTGATTGTGAATTCTGTTCTTTGAAGGTGCTGGAATTCTACTACCTCTGGGCAATTAGGAAAGCAGCCAAAATGGTGGTTCCCAGATGGTTGAAAAAAAGACCTAAAGTATAATAAATTACTTTATTACTATTTATGTAATACTCCCTCCATTCATACAGATTTCAATGCCTCTACATCTTAGTAGACAGTTTTATAAGCTGCTATGGCCAGCTATCTGGCCTCCTTAAATTTAGCTGGATTGATTCTCAGAAAACAGGCATACAGTGTATTTCTAAGATCATACATGAAGCGGTTCTAAAACCTCCAAGAACTTGCAATCACCTAGCACAGTTTTCAGAACCAAATGGCACCTTCTTAAGATAGAACTTTGATAAAGTCATAATAATAATCACAATTCACCTTTATAAAGCATTTCATAGATTATAAAGTACTTTCCTTAAAAACAACTCTGCAAGGTAGGTTGTACAAGTATTATTAGCTCCTTTTTGCAGATGATAACTGAATTCCAGAGATTAAGTGGTTTACTCACACAAACACTAAATGGAAGAGGGTACTCAAACATAGACCTTCTTCTTTCAAGTCCTATCCTGTCCTCTACATCAGAAAAAAAGTACTCCTTACCTTGTGGTCCACAGAGACGCTCTAAGACCACAGCCTTACCCTTTTGTGAAATTATCTTTTCCAAGGTTGCCTTAATATTCATTTTAATATGATTTTACCATAATATTTACTCTTGTCAAAATGACCATACAGCTAGCTTCCAATGAAACTCAGTTTCATTCTGTCCTTCAGCATATCCTAGGTATGTGTGTGTGATCTGGGCAAGTCATTGAACATCTCATTGTTCTAGGTATGTCTCTAAATCTATAGAATGAAAGAATTGGTAAAAGGAGTTTCCTCATCTGAACATACCATGTACCAAAGAAATCATAGGTTTTATTCCTATCCTTCACATGTATAAAAAATATTGGATTGGGAGGAAAGAAAGGCTTCTATAATATAAGTAACCCAGATATCTTCGGAAAAGACCCAACTATGGGAAAGTCTCACCTGGAATTCAGGAAGATGTCATCCTTGCTCTGAAATTTATTAGATGCATAACCTTGGGGGAATCATTTCATCACTCTGAGCCTCAATTTCCACATTTGTAAAATGAGGTTTAACAATATCTGTAGAATTTATCTTGCAGTTATAAGGATCAAATGAGGGCTTTACAAATTCTAAAGAAATAGTGTTCTCAAATAAAAATGAGGGCTATCAAATTGTATGTAAAAATCTTTATGGGCTGTATATTGACTTAGAAAACCACATATTTATATTATTTATGTTTTATTGTATTTAAAAATTTTTGTTAAGTATTTCCCAATTATATTTTTATCTAGTTCAGACCGAATTGTGGAACTATAAATAGCCCATGGGGCTGGTATTTGATGTCTCTGCTTTGAAATACCATCTAAATATCAAATTATTATTTATGCAAAAGGTTTAGTCATAGATCATGGAGAACAAATTATATGCCTTTACTTAAATTTGCCAGCACTGATAAACAGGTGATAATGTGTCTAGGGATTACAGAGTATGTCTATATAACCTTCTAAGACTCAGTTTTCTTCTTACTCTAGGAGCTATGACATGAAGAATGATTAAAATTAATTATATACTTTGTTATAATTACATTTATTCAATTAATTATATTCATTCAATGTAATCCATTATATTTTCATTCAAAGCCATACTACAGGCTTTTAGGCCAGGATTATTTTCACCTTGATACTGTAATATGGCATATAAGATCAAAATAGTAGTCCTAGAAGAGTGACAACATGGCAACAAGACCTGTTTAAGAAATAAGATTAATTGCAACTACTTCTTGCTTTATGAATGGTACATGTGTTGAGTGGGCTCACAAGCCTGGTTCAGACATTTAAGGATCTTGGGCCAAGTGGTGAAGAACTCATGAAATCAGCCAACAGATTGCAAGATCATGACTGAAATGGGCCTGTTGGCTTAAAAATTTTGCTAAGTACCTATCCTTGGTAGCTTCTGATCTCTCTATGTTTACTGGGTTCAGGTTTAATTACCTAGTGTCTTTGGGCAAATCCCTCTAATCCTAGTTTTCTCATTTATAAGATCTTGGAGGGGCTTTGACCAAATGATCTATCTTTGAAGTCTTTTCTAATTCTTGATCACATATTCCTATGATTATTACCAGGACCTTCCTTTAAAAGGTTGTTGCTGTTTTTTTTTTTCAATTAGAAAAAGACAACTTTATTACTAGCAATATGAACATAATTTTCAAGTACTGTCTATATGTAAACGTCCATGTATACACCATGATCTAAGTCAGAATTTGAAAATGATAAAAATCAGTATCATTAAATGCAATTATATCAAATATTAGAAAAAATAGTTCTGAAAAAATTGCCGCTTCAACAGGATGAAGAATAATCCTCTAAAATATCAGTATATTCTTTGGGCCAAATTACCATGTAAATATTAGGCCCTTAGTTTCTGAAACTGTAAAGAACTTTTTCTTTAGTAAATAACAAAGCAGAACTTTTTACAGCTTTATTTTATTTTTTGCCACCAAGTAACATTAATTATCTACCAGTTTTCCTCTGAAACCTCACATTAAGGACTGAACCTCCAGAACTTTACTGAGCAAGGAGACCATCTGCTGTCCTCCTAGAAAAGATCATCTACACCTGTTGCCATTCTTTTTTCATCTCCTACTTGCATCTCCACTTTTTACAATCCTTTCCCATGACTGAAACTTCTTTCTAAATTATTAAATTGTTAAAATCAACTTTTTAAAAACTTGTTCTGTTTGCCCTGTCTTCAATTTTTGACTTACTTTGACCATCTCTTTACCTGGATACTCTGTTTTCTTGGCTTCTTTTTTCCCCCTGTCTGTTAGACTATTCCATTACTATCTCCATTGATGGATCATTTCCTGCTAGTTAAGCATATATGCCTTTCAAGGATGTGCCCTTAACTTATTTCTCTTAGTAGTTTCATCAACTCTTATGGTTTTAATTGTCTTTAAAAAGTTTTAAAGGAACCTGTCAACCTTGCTTTGTCAATTTTTAAAAGGCTTGCTTTTCATTTGGTCCCTGATTCTAAACTAGAGCCTGGGATCAGAATTTCAAGGTTCTTCTTGCTTTGCCTATTATATCAACCATCTTTTTCAAATATCAGGTAGCAGTACAGAGAGTATAACCTTTCCTTCATCAGACTCTAAGTCTTTTCTTAGGCCCATCCTTCCAAGTTCTTAGTGAGAAACTTTACTCTAGTTTAGAGTGACTAATTAATACATCACAAATCCTCATCTCTGCTGGTTAAGCCACAATAAGGAAATTTACATTTCTCCAATAATCTCAAAACAGGTCTATAATTCAGGGTGTCCAACTAGTAACCCAAAAGTTCTGTTGGTCTGAGTAAATGTCCAATGGGAAAATAAGGCACTAGATCAGTCTTTACTCTGGGTAAGTGATCTATGGACTGCTTTCTTACTATTTTTCATTCTCAAGTTTCACATTTGTCATTGTGTTTATCCTAATCATCAAAATTGTTGAAGTCTAAAAGAGACATATTCTACACTTAAAAATTCTGGCCCATTCTATAAGAAATAATCAGGAGGATGATTTTAGAGAGGTCTGGAGAGATGTACATGAACTGATGATAAGTGAAATGAGGAGAACCAGGAGATTATTATACACAGCAACAGCAAGATTACACCACGGTTAATTCTGATGGATGTGGCTCTTTCCGACAATGAGATGATTGATGGCAGTTCCAATGATTTTGTGATGAAGAGAGCCATCTATACTCAGGAAGAGGAATGTGGGAAATAAATATGGATCACAACATAACATTCTCACTCCCTTTTTCATCTGATTTTTCTTGTGCAGCAAGAGAATTGTATAAATATTTTTATCGATTGGATTTAACATATATTTTAACATGTATAACATATATTGGATTGTTTATCATTTAGTGGAGAGGATGGGGGAAGGAGGAGAGAATCTGAAACACAAGGCTATGCAAGGGTCAATGTTATCAGATTATTCATGCATTTATTTTGAAAATAAAAAGTTTTTAAAATAAAAAACACCCCCCCCAAAAAAAAAAACCTCTGGCCCTCTTAAAATAAAAATCTTCTTAAAGACAAGACAAAAACAAACAAGCAAACAAAAATCCAGCACTCATCCTCTTAGCCAGGTTGTAACTAGGGCAAGGAAATAAGGGTTTTACCCAGACTGATGAAATTTAGAGGATTCTTATAATTCTTATGCTCTTTCAGTAGGCAGAAGTGGCTGACCATAGCAGCTAGCTATGCTCAATTATTGGTTTTTAAGTTGTAAATTGCCAGATGTTCTATTCTTTCCTCTAGTTGTATCACCTCGGTTGAACTCCTCTCTGGCCTGACCTAGTCTGCTTTGCTTCCCACCCTGATAGTGCCCCCACTCAGCAGTAGCTTCATCGTGTCCTGTGGTCTCTGCCCATGAAGGCCAAAGTCCCTCTCCCGGGGTATCTTACTTTTCTCTAACTAAGCCTTGTAGCCTGTTATTTGAAGAATTTTCCCCTTCCTCTACCCATAGCTACTTTATTTACTTTCCCAAGGAGCATTTTTAAGGGTTTGACAAATATACAGGAATTGCTAGCTATGGCTCTACCTATGAGGAGAAAAGTAAGATGGGAAACATCCTCAAACTTAATTATAGCAGTTCTGATGACATGAGTTACATAATGCACTTTATTTACTGCAAGTGTTATGGTTGCAATCTCAAAAAATTTTTCTGTTATAAGCCCCTCTCACACAAATGTGCAACTGCTATTGTTCAGATGAAGATAGTTTTATTAACATGAGTCTTACTTTTTTAAGTTTGCCAGTGGGTTTAAGGGTCACAGAAGAAAACCTTCCAATCATTTCAACATTAGCTCTTAGTCTAGATGTATGACATGGTTGGTCTGAATCATGGTAAACTTTTAATCTGTTCAAGATACTGGGTTATTCCTGTTCCTTGATTTTATCCTGCTCTTTCTGGCTTCTGGGCACTAATACAGTCTGTGTTCCATACTTAAAATATGGTATGTTATCTCTGTCTGCTGAAGTTCTCTTCTCCCTTCAAAATTCAGTTAAGATGTCACTTACTCCTTGAAACTTTCCCATTTCAGCTAAAAATGATCTCTGCTCCTTAGATTTTCCTGTCATTATTTATATGGATCTCACTTTTGCTTATGTCACATCTTATTTAATATTTTACTTCTTTGTATACATATTTGCCTCTTACTGTGGGATTGTAAGGTTGTTGTTTTTTTTTTTTTTTTTTTTTTTTTTTTTTTTTTTAGGGAATAGAGTTGTCATTTTTCACTTTTGCATCTCTCTCTAGCATCAAACAAGATGCCCTGTACATTTCTTTCTGGACTGGATCCATGATTTCATCAGTGTAAGGACTGTTTGTTGAATCATTTCCTCAAATAATGTAGGTTAGAACCTTCTCTGTAATTGTCTTAGAGAATTGTCTGGAGCTCTGAGGTGTTAAGTGACTTGTCCATGCCAGTATATGGCATAAGCAAAATTTGAACCCAAATATAAATGCTTTTGGAGCCTGATTTCCATCCACAGTACCATTCTGCCTTTCTTTCTTATATATATATATATATATATATATATGTATATATATATATATATATGTGAGGCATTTTAATTAATTTTTTGTTTTGGATCTTTTATTTGTAAAAAATGAAAAATTGTTCTAACTCTTAGATTCCTCCTTTCTCCATACTAGGAAATAGAAGATTTAACACCTTCCTTTGCTATTCCCTAAGGGAGCTAAATTCTTTTGAAATCTCATCCAATATAAACTCCAGTTGGTACAAACATTTAAATATAGGACCCCAGATCCAATCTCCTATTTTGAGATATAACATAAAATAAGATCCCATAGTCCATAAACCTTTAAATCACCTGCCTGATAGTTGTTTTGTGCTTATCCTGGCCTCATAATACCAATGATCACGGACCATCAATCACCATTGAAAATGATTGCTTTGCAGAATGTTCTCTGGGTTGCAAAGTAAAAAAAATACACACACACACACACACACACACACACACACACACACACACACACACACACACATATATATATGTAATACAAAATACATTCAGTCATCCCTGAACTGTCCTTAGAATCATGTTCATTCAATTCAAAGATGGCAGGTTAGAGGCAACCCAGATCAACTACCACAAAATTCTCTTTCAAACAACTTTAAAATAAAGACTCAGATCAAATTTTAGAGTGACAGAACTAGCAAAAGGCCGGGGTGAGACATTTTTCTGGTCCAAGAATTAGGAAGTTAGCAGGAGAAGTTGTCTGGAAGTTTATCAGGAGTCCACATAGCAGCAACAGTAGCTTCTCAGCTCAGAGACAGTAAGAGGATCAAACAACTGGTCTGAAAGAGATAACAGGGGACCTGTTACTGACACCAGGGACAGCTGGCACTGATTGGCAACTCTACTGCCCCTACACAGTTCTGAGTCCCAATTCCAGGGTCGAGAGGAACATTGAGAATTGGTTCCAAGAGAGCAAGGACCCTGGTCTCAGTTACAAGTCAAAAAGTGCTGGAGATAAAGGAATTAGAATTACAATCAAGAATAACCTACCCAGCAAAACTGGGTAAACCCTTCAAGAGAAAATTAGAAATTTAATGAAATAACATTCTTGATGAAAAGACCAGAACTAGATGGAAAAATTTAAATATTCAAACACAAGATTCAAGAGAAGCAGTTAAACAGGAAAAAGCAAGTTAAACTGTCGTTCTTCCTATACAGGAAGTTGATATATACAACTCCTAAAAACTTTATCATTATTAGAGCACTTAAAAAGAATTTACTTAGGGGCAGCTAGGTGGTGGAGTGGATAGAGCACCAGCCCTGAAATCAGGAGGACTTGAGTTCAAATCTGATCTCAGACACTTAACACCTCCTAGCTGTGTGACCCTGGGCAAGTCACTTAACCCCAATTGTCTCAGCCAAAAAAAAAAAAAAAAAAAAAGAGTTTACTTAAACAGAGGACATGGATATGAGTGGATTATGTGGGAAGAATCTCCAAAGCAAATGAAAGAGTGAGAATAAGGGATGCACTCGTGGAAGAGGAAGGGAGAGGTGGAGTAGGATTTTTTTTTTTTTTCACAGAAAAGAGGTATGCAAGGAAATGTTTTTACAATGGAGAGGAAAATTACATAATCCTTGAACCTCACTTTCATTGGAATTGATTCAAAGCATGTGTATATGTGTATGTGAAGGTATGTATATATATATATATATGTATATATATATATACACTTAATTGTATATAGAAATGTAGCTTGCTTAGTAAGAAAATAGGAAGGAAGGAAGTTAAGAGAAAGGAAGGATATTAAAAGAGAGGTCAGATTAAGGAAGGCAGTGGTTAGAAGAAAAATAGACTTTTGAGGAGGAACAGGATAAAAAAGAGTGAGAGAAGGAAATGGGATAGAGGGAAATACACAGTTATGATTATGATAATAGCTGGAGCAGATGTAATGCCTCAGTTTCCTTGATATGTATTACCCCAGTTTCCCTGAATTATAATATCTCAGTTTCTCTGAGTTAGTATGAAGTCCAAACCCCACCCCTTTCTTGGCCATTAGGACTGAGAGAATTGGGTCTCAGAATTCTGGCTACTCTACATTTAAAAGAGCCATAAAATTGTAGATGGCTTATCTCTAATACCTAGATAACCCCCTTATTTTTCTGGTCTCAGACTTCCTGTCTCTAGCTTCATCACTTATTAGGATTTATGATCCTTTCTCCAGACCCCCAACCTGTCAGAACTGAATTTATGGTCCTTTCCTGGAATTTCTATCCCCCCAGTCCTCTGTGCCCACCCTTGCCTTTGTTTTCCCGATTGCTGGAGCCCTATAAGAGTCTCTGGAATCCCTTGCTTATCTGAATGCTTTGAAACAAGAGTCTTTAGCCAACTAGTCCATTAATAAAATATTGAAAACTTCTAATCTCTGCCTTGCTTCAGTTTCTCTGGCACTACACAGAAAAAATTCTGTGCATGATTGCTACCCTTGCTTTGTATATATATGTATATATACATATATATATACACATATATATGTATATGTATATATACATATATATACATATACATATATATGTGTATATATATACATATATATATACATATATATATATATATGCTTTAGCTAAACTTAAAAAAAAAAGGCAAGGGTAACAATCATGATCTCAGCAAACCAAAAGCAAAAATAGACCTCATCAAAAAGGATAATTAGGGAAACTACATTTGCAAGAAGGTATCATAGACAATGAAGAAATATAAACAATATAAATACAGGAAGATTTTCTAATCAAAATCTCATTTTTCAACCAAATATTGAATATAGAGCTGGATCCAACTTATAAAAATAAGAGCTATTCCCCAATTGACAAATAGTGAAAGAATGAATATAAAGACAATTTTTAGAAAAAGAAATCAAAGCTATGTGTAGTCATATGAAAAGGGCTCTAAATTATATTGATTAGAAAAAAGTAGATAAAAATTACTCTTTCAGAAATAACATCTTTCAAAAATAACAAATTCCGGAAAAGATAAGGGAAAATAGGTATACTAATGAATTGTTGGTGAAATAGTGAACTGATTTAATCATTCTGAAGAACAATTTGGATTTAGGCTGAAGGGAATATAAAACTATGCATAACCTTTGACCCAGCAATATGACCTCTACTAGGTCTGTATCCGAAAGTGATCCAAGAAAAAGGAAAAGGATTTTTTTGGTGAATCACAGAAAATCAGAAATTGAGGGAATGATCATCATTTAGGGAATGGCTAAACAAGTTATGGCATATGATTATGAAGGAATACTATTGTGCTATGGGGAATGACAAGGAAGCTACGTTCAGAAAAACATGACAAAAACTATATGATCTGTTGCAAAGTGAAATGAAAAAAAACAAGGGGATTATTGTGCATAGTTACAGAAGTATTATAATGATAATCAAATGTAAAAAACTTGGCTACTCTGATCAACACAAAAATCTAAGATAATTCCATAATGAAAAAATGCTATCCTATCCACCTCCAGAGAGAAAAATGATGAACGCTGAATGCAAATTGGAGTATATAGGTTTTTTTTACTTTTTAAATTTTTCTTGGGATATTTTTTTTCAATATAGCTAATGTAGAAATATGTTTTGCATGATTTCACATGTGTAATTTATATCATATTGCTTGCCTTCCCAGTGGGTGGGGAAGGTATAGGAAGGAGAGAGAATTTGGGAGTAAAAATTTAAAAAGAAAAGAATATTAAAATACATAAATAATACTTTAAAAATAAGTAAATCCTCCCAGGAAATCATGAAGATAATAAAAATAGTGGTGGCTTTTCTCAATTTTCCCTCCCTTTTCTCCCAAAGGGTTTTTTTTGGAGGTAGTTCTGTTTTCAGATAAGCTTCTTTTGACTTTTGATGTTAGGTGAGAGTCATCAAGTTCCAGATGAAATATTAAAGAACATGCATCATAAAAATGAGTAATAAATGAAATGAATAATAAAATTATCTGAGCTTTCATCTTCCATTGTATGATAGTGTCCCATTGTCTTCCATTGGATGTTCAGGTTAAGCATCTGAACTCTCTGTTACAAACCAAAGAGAGGAGAAAAGATACAGGTTTTGGAATCAAGGATTTACATTCAAATCCTGACATTATTATTTACTTTTAGTGTGATCATGAACAAATTACTTAACCTCTCTTAGCCTCAGTTTTCTAATCTATAAAATGAGAGTCCAACTAAATGTTCTCCTTCAATTATGATTTATCTAAATTCTGTGATTTGCATCTCCTCTGGGATAGATAAGATTTGATTGCAAGCAAAAAAACTGCTTGCTGCTAGGAGTACTTCTTATATCTGGCTATACTAGGAGGTTTTCCACCCCTTAATCATTAAAATTTGAACTAGACCTGGAATTCTCAACTATTATTTGTATATCAAAGATATGGTCCCTGGATCTATTCCCTGACCAGACAAAATCCTCAAAAGATAAAACCAACCTTAAATTGTGCTGCTTCTCAAAGTATAAGTTTTGAATTAATCCTAAGTATCCAGGAAGTCACTACCACAAGTTTATTACAATAATATTTTATGTTCTAAATGTTTTCTATCTCAATCATCCCTTCTTTTGCAATCTTGGGTAGAAGCACTCATTAGCCAAATGAATCATTATTTTCTCCTCCTTAAATACATGTTAAAGCATCAATGCTTTTAGCTCACTGTTCAGTGACCTTATTTTCCAACTACCAAAAAACTTTTCATTTCCTTTCTACTATATTTTTTAAAAAGTTCTTTCTATAGCAAACATTTTCAGTTCCAACCATTTCAAAGACTCTTTGCCATCTTGGTCTCTTTTATCAGTCTCAACACCTTCAATGAATTCTTCTGATTTTCTTTTATCCTCATGCAACAAATGAGCCATTTCAGGAGAAATTGCTTACCACTTAGAATGAACCACTTCCTATCCATTAGTGAAACCCAGTGCTATTTTAGGAGGTAATTTCTAGGTTGATCTTATAGACAAGATAACTGAATTTCAGGAAGATTAAGAAATGTTTTCATAGCTTCTTAGAAAAACACTATTAGGGATTAAAAGGGGGGAAGGAAAAAAAAACACTATTAGAATATTACCATACAGAAATCTTGTCTTTAATTAAAAGAAAACATTGGACTCAGATTCAGAACACATGTTTCAATATCTGGCTCTGCTTCTTATTAGCATTTAACCTCTCTGAGACTCAGTTTCCCTATCTGTAAAATAAGAATAGAAAATATTCTCTTGTAATACTTACTTAGTAAAGTTATGTTTGGGCAGCTGAGTGATACAGTGGATAAAGCACCAGGCCTCAGTCAGAAAAATTTGAGTTCAAATCCAATCTCAGACACTTACAAACTGTCTGACCCAGGGAAAATCACTTAATCCTGATTGCCTCAGTTTCTTCATATGTAAAATAAGTTGGAAAAAGAAATAGCAAACTACTCTATCTTTGCCAAGAAAAACCCAAAATAATATCTATGAGATCATGTAGAGTCAGACAGGACTAAACAACAATAAAAGTTACCAGGAAAAAATGAAAGAATCAGGTAAAATGTTTTGTAACTCTAAAGCACTGTAAAAGGTGAGTTTTTAAGAGTATTACTGCTGAGAATTTATCCCTAATAAGATGAAACTTAGAGGATAAATTCTGAGAAGCTTCTTTGAATGCTTTTTAGGGGAAGAAACTTCATAAAGGACCACAGAAAGAAACTTTGCACATGGGCTTTGGGTCAGGATTTCCCATAAAATGCACTTTGTATGCAGGAATGTTAAAATGGAATTTCACTCCAAGAGCAGTAGTTTACATAATATTTTCCATACCAATAACCTCAAGCCTTCAATGGAACTATAAATATTAGAATCATTTCATCTCTGAAATGCAGCCAGTTCTAGGACAGACTGTGGCCATGTTTAAAAAACGCACAGCCTGTAGCACACATGAGTACAGTAAAGAAGCTTTTATTTTGTTTCAAGCTACAGGAGGCCATTGTACCAGGTTTGGAGCAGAACACACTGCAATTCCAGTGCGTCTGAAAAGGCAGGAGCTGTGGCTGGGCTCTGGGGGAGCTAAGCTGCTTAGTTAGCACAAGGCAGCTGTGAGTTCTAATCCCTGATATGTGTGTGACTGGAGGCAAGCTGCTTAACCAAATTGTACCTCTGATTTTCCTAGTTAGAAAACATCTCATAGAGCACAATTTTCCTTCTCTTTTGTTGTAGAGAAAGGGCAAAAAAGGAGGCCTTTCCATCTTTATTCTTAAATAAGTTTGTATCAAGGGCTTTGGGCTTTTATATTGCTAGAATCTAAGATTTATATTTAAATAGAATGGAGCATTGGACCAGGAATTAGGAAGCTCTAACTTCAAATCATACACCAATCATTTATTTTATGTGGACCCCTGAGCAATTCCTAAATCCCTGCTTGCCTTAATTTTTTCATCAGTAAAATTAGTATAATAACGTGCCTCTCAAGGTTGTTGCAAGGAAGATTTTTTAAAAATTAAATTAAATTTCTTTTTGTGCTATATTTTAAGTTCCCAATTGTTTCCTTTTTCTCCTTCCTCCCTCCTTCCCCACTTTGTATTTAAGAGGGTCACCATTTCTCACACACATGTAAAACCATACTATGTATACTTCTATTTATTAGTTCTTTCTCTGGAGGTAGATAGCATTTTCCTTTATAGGGCCTTTATAGTTGATTTGAATATTTGTGATTTTTAAAATAGCTTAGTCATTTACAATTACTCTTTGAATAATATTGCTATTACTATATACAATGTTCTTCTCATTTCACTCTTCATTATTTCATGCAAGAATTCCATGTTTTTTTCTAAATTAAACTTGCTCATCATTTCTTTCATCACAGTAGCATTCCATCATAATGATATGCCACACTTATTTGGTCATTCCCCAATTGTTAGGTATCCCCTCAATTTCCAGTTCTTTGCCACATCACAAAGAAATATGTTATACATATTTTACAACATATAAATTTTTTTTGCCCTGATCACCTTGGGAAACAGAGCTAGTAGTGTTATTGCTAGATCAAATGTTATACACAGTTTTATAACTTTTGGGGAATAATTTCAAATTGCTCTCCATAATGGTTGGATTAGTTCATAGTTCCATCAATAGTATCTTAGTGTTCCAATTTTTCTACATAAGCTCCAAAATTCGTCATTTTCCCCTTCTATCATTTTATCCAATCTAATAGGTGTGACATGATGTCTCAAAGTTATTTCAAATTGCATTTCTCTAATCAATAATAATTTATTGCATTTTTCACATGACCCTATATAACTTTCATACTTTTACCATTTATCAATTGGAGAATGACTCATGTTCTTACCAATTTGCTAAAATACACTATATTTCTGAGATATGAGACTTTTATCAAAGAAAGTTAATAAAATTACCCCATCTCTGTGATTTTCTGCTTTCTTTCTAATCTTCTTTACATTGTTTTATTTATAAAAATAAAACAAAACCCCCCAAAATTTAATGCAACAAAATTATCCATTTTATATTTTATAATATTCTATCTCATATTTATTTATAAATTTTACTGTTCATAAATCTGATGTTAGATATTTTTTCTAATTTTCTTATATCTCCATATATGTATACATATATATAGACCTTTTTCTAATAAATGATATAAAATATTGATCTATACTAATTCCTGTCAGACTGCTTTCAGATTTTCCCAATAATTTTTACTGAATAGTGAGTTTTTATTCCTAAAGCTTAAATCTTTACATTTGTCATTTACAAAGTTATCATCTCCATTTAGTAATGTATGCTGTGTGTCTACTCTGTTCCACTGATACACATTTCAGTATTAGGTAGTTTTAATAATTACCATCTTATAATATTTTAAGATCTAGTACTGCTAAACTTCCTTCACATCTTTTCATGAATTCCTTTGATATTATTGACCTTTTGTTTTCCAAATGAATTTTGTTTTTTTAACTCAATAAAATAATTTTTGGTAATTTAATTGGGGTAGCATTAGAGTAGATACAATTATAATTTTTCTTGTATTGGCTCTGCCCACCCATGAACAAGTTTGTTAAATTATCCCTGCAATGCTGGTAGAAATTCCACTTAGTCATTATGCATAATCTTTGTGATATTTTGCTATAGGCTCCTGTTTAGTATTTTATTTTGGATTTTTACATCCATATAGATTAGTAAAATTGGTCTACAATTTTCTCTCCCTGCTTTTGCTCTTCCTGGTTCAGTCATCAGCAACATGTTTTTCATAAAAGTAGTTTGGTAGGAATCCTTCTTTTTCTATTATTTCTAAATGATTTGTTTAATATTGAAATTAGTTGATCTTTAAATATTTGATAAGAGTTCACTGTAAATGGATCTTCTCCTGTGGCTTTTTTTCTTAGAAACCTTATTTATAGCCTGTTAATTTTCTATTTCAAAAGTAGGTTTATTTATACATTGTATTTCCTTTTCTGTTAATCTAGGGAGATTTTTTGTTATTTGGGTTGGGCTTTTGTTTGTTTGTTTGAAAATATGCTTCCATTTCACTAAAATTTTTAATTTGTTGATATGTATTAGGACAAAATAACTTCTAATAATTGCTTTGATTTCACCTTCAACCTTTTTTATCTTTTATACTGATTCCTTGGTTTTCTTTCTTTTAAAATCATATTAATTCAAATCTTGTCTCAGACACTTAACACTTCCTAGATGTATGATCCAGGGCAAGTCATTTAATCCCAATTGCCTCAGCAAAAAAAAAAAAAAAAAAAAAAAAAAAGAAAAAGAAAAATCATATCAGACTTGTTAATTTTATTTTTATAACACCAACTAACAATAACACTACAAATAATAAAATTATTTATTAATTCAATGCTTTTCTTACACTCAATTGTATTAATCTCACTTTTGATTTCTAGGATTTTCAATTTGGTGTTTAATTGGGGATTTAAAGTTTGTTCTTTTTCTAGTTTTTAAAAAATTGAATAACGAGTTTATTGATATGTTTTGTAAAATTTTCTTGCTATATGTATTTAAAGGTATATATTTTCCTCTGATTATTGTTTTTTGCTGTATCTCTTAGGTTTTGGTATGTTATTTCATCATTAGCATTATTTTTAATAAAATTATTTATTGTTTTTATGACTTGTTCTTTAATTTACTCATTCTTTAAGATTAGGTTATTTAGTCTCCAATCAATTTTTAATCTCTTTCCTTGGTCTCTTATTAAATTATTGCATTATGATCTGAAAAAATACATTTAATATTTCTGTTTTTTCTGCTTTGTAAAGATACTGTGTACCAATGAGACAAAAAAAAAATATATTCTTTTCTATTCTCTCAATTCTCTCCAGATATCTATTATATCTAGTTTATCTAAAATTGTGTTCATCTTTTTTACTACTTATTTATTTTTTGTTTGGATTTATCTAGTGCTGAAGTGGAAAGTTGAAATCTCCCCCACTGTTATAGTTTTGCTACCTATTTTCACCTATAATTTATTTAACATTTGTGATGTTCTTCTTTATAATATAATGTTCTCTGGGAGCAGGTTTCTTGGGGAGCTTCTGGAGGCAGCCTTAGTTCCAGTTCAGTGTAATAATCACCTCAAATCAAGCCAAATCCTTTATTTTCTCCTTCAAAGTCTTGAATCTTTTCCTGGGGGCCTGTTAGCTTTAATAGAAGCCTATCTCTCTCCTTGGTTCCGAGAGCTCTTGCCACTAATCCTTTATCTCTTCCAGCTTCTTCCTCTAGCTCCCTCTGAATCCAAATCCTTCAGCCAGCACAAAGGTGCAAAATGAAATGAATCTAACTCTGCCTTCCAGAGTGGGCTTGTGGGCCTGAGAGTTTTTTGCTTATAGCTCTGCCGGACTTGTGAATCTCCTCCACTGAATCCTGGGTCTGAATCTCCCAAAGTGCCCAGCCAGCACAAAGGTGGAATGAATCTGACTCCACCTCTAAGAGAGTGAGCTTATGGGAGTTCCTCCATATATATATATATATATATATATATATATATATATATATATATGTATATATATATATATTTTGAAAATAAAAAGTTTTATCTATCTATCTATTTATGCTCTTTCACACTGCTGTAGTAATGATTATATTCTTAAGAGTTACAGATAACACTTTCTCATAAAAGAAACAGTTTGAACTTATCAAATCCCTTATAATTGTTCTTTCATGTTTATCTTCTTATGTTTCTTCTGATAGTTGTTACTCAAATTTTCTATTTAGTTCTGTTCTTTTCGCCACAAATTCCTGAATGTTCTATAATTCATTAAATATCCATTTTCCCTCATGCATACTCAGTTTTTCTGAGTAAGTTATTCTTGATTGCAAAGCCAGCTCTTTTGTTCTTCAAAATATCATGTTGTTAAAGATTGATACTATAAGCAAATTAGAAAAATAAAGAATAGTCTATCCGTCAAATCTGTAGAGAAGGAAGGAATCTATAGCGGAAGAACAACTAGAGCACATTATGAAATGCAAAATGGATAATTTTGTTTATATTAAGTTACAAATTTTTTGTACAAACAAAACCAATGCAAACAAAATTACAAGGGAAGCAGAAAAGTGGGGGGAAATGTTTACATTCAAGGGTTCTGATAAAGGCCTCATTTCTTAAAATTGGTCTCAAGCCCAAAAAGGCTTCATTTTTATTAAAACTTTTTATTTTCAAAATATATGCATGGATAATTTTTCAACATTGACTCTTGCAAAACTTTGTGTTCCAATTTTTATCCTTCTTCCCCCCTACTCCCTCCTCTAGATGGCAAGTAATCCAATATGTAATGTTCTTGTTTGGTTTTCTGGAAGTCTCTGGGTCAGCCTTCTTTTCAGCAGGGTATTCACCCCGAGAATAGCCAGGTGTTAAAGTTCAAAGTCCAAATCTTTATTGTCTTCTTGCCTAGGGCCTGGGGTAGCTTTCTTGAGAGCCTTTTAGACAGGCCTTGGTCTCAGTGGGGAAACTGCAGGAAGCCAGCCACCACAGTGGTGTGAGATGAAGTGAATGAATCTGTCTTTCAGTCCCACCCTAGCTGAATTTGTCTCAGCCTATATGCTCTATTCTAATTACATTATCATAGGTGTGAATTTTGTAGAACTATATTAAGTACTAAGTACATGTACTGAACTAGAGAACTATTAATTACCCTGCTAAACTAGATAACCATGATCTCATTAATTCCACTGACTTAACACCTTGTAAGAATCTTTGTTTTAAGTACAGAGTTCTGGCCCATAACACCAATATATGTTAAATTCTACATATGTATAGATATTTATACAGTTATCTTGCTTCACAAGAAAAAACAGATCAAAAAGAAAAAAAATGAGAAAAATCAAAATGCAAGCAAACAACAACAAAAAGAATGAAAATGCTATGCTGTGATCACCCTCAGTTCCCACAGTTCCCTCTCTGGGTATAGATGGTTCTCTTCATCACAAGATCATTGGAACTGGCCTTAATTATCTTATTGTTGAAGAGAGTCAGAATTGATCATTATATAATCTTCTTGTTGCCATGTATAAAGATCTCCTGGTTCTACTCATTTCAGTTAGCATCAGTTCATGTAAATCTCTCTAGGCCTCTGAAATCATCCTTTTTTATAAAATAATATTTCATAACATTCATATACCATAACTTATTCAGCCATTCTCCAACTGATGGGCATCCACCAGTTTCCAGTTTCTTGAAAGGCCTCATTTCTAAAATATAGAGAATTGACTCAAATGTATAACAATGCAAGTCATTCCCCAATTGACAAATGGTCAAAAGATATGAATAGACAGTTTTCAGATGAAGAAATTAAAACCATTTCTAGTCATATGAAGAAATGCTCTAAATCACTATTGATCAGAGAAATGCAAATTAAGACAACTCTGAGGTACCACTACATACTTTTCAATTGGCTGATATGACAGGAAAAGATAATGATAATGTTGGAGAGGATGTGGAAAAACTGGGACACTAATATATTGTTGGTAGAGTTGTGAACTGATCCTATCATTCAGGAAAGGAATATGGAACTATGCCCAAAGGGTTATTAAGCTGCATACCCTTTGATCCAGCTGTGTCCCTATTGGGACTATATCCCAAAGAGATTAAAAAAAAAGGGAAAAGAACCCAAATATACAAAATTGTTTGTGACAGCCCTTTTTGTAATGACAAATAAATGAAACTGAATAGATGTCCTTCAATTGGGAAATGGTTGAATTATGGTATATGAATGTTATGGAATATTATTGTTTATAAGAAATGATCAGCAAGATGATTTCAGAAAAACCTGGAGAGACTTACATAAACTGATGCTAAGTGAAGCAAGTAGAACTAAGAGAACATTGTACACGGCAACAAAAAGATTATATGATGATCAACTGTGATGAACTTGGCACTTTTCAACAATGAGGCAATTCAGGCCAATTCCTTTCTTGTTTCAACTTGTGATGGAGAGAGCCATCTGCATCCAGAAATAGAACTGTGGGGACTGAATGTGAATCAGAGCATAGTATTTTCATCTTTTTTTCTTGTTGTTTGCTTTCTTTTTGTTTTCTTTCTCATTTTGTTTTCCTGTTTGATCTGATTTTTCTTGTGTAGCATAACTGTGGAAATATGTATAGAAGAATTGCCCCTGTTTAATCGATATTGGATTGCTTGCTGTATAAGGGAGGGGTGGGGGAAGGGAGAAAGATTTGGACTCAAGATTTTGCAAGGGTGAATGTTGAAAACTATCTATGCATATATTTTGAAAATAAAAAGCTAAAAAATAAATAAATAAAAATAACATGTTGTATGCTCTTTGGTCTTTTGATGTAGAAGCTGCTAAATCTTGTGTTATATTGATTATATCTCCACAGTATTTTCTTTCTAGCTTCTTGTAATATTTTCTCCTTGAACTGGGAACTCCGAAACTTAGCTATAATGTTCCTAGGAGTTTTTATTTTGAGATCTCTTTCATATGGTTATAAGTGGATTTTTTTTTCAATTTCTGTTTTATCTTCCAGTTCTAAAACTTCAAGGCAATATTCCTTAATCATTTCTTGAAGTAGAGTCTAGATTTTTTAAAATCATAACTTTCAGGTAGTCAATAATTCTTATATAATTCTTATATATATATATATATATATATATATATATACATATATATATATATATATATATATATATATATATAAGATATATAATAATATCTTATATATTCTCCTTAATCTATTTCCAGGTCATTTATTTTTCTAAGAAGATATTTTACATTTTCTCCTATTTTTTTATTCATTTAATTTAATTATTTCTTGATGTCTTATGAAACTTCCCCTTGCCCAATTCTAAGTTTTTAAAAAGTTATTTTTTCCATAAATTTTGGATCTCTTTTTCAAATTAGTTGACTTTCTTTTCATAATTTTCTTGCATTACTCTTTTTTCCCTATTAATTTTTTGTCAACCTCTCTTATTTTATTTTTTAAAGTCTTTTTTAAAGCACTTCCAAGAACTTTTTGAGTTTGTGACCATTTTACATTTTTCTTTGAAGTAGAAGTAGCTATTTTGACTTTGCTGATGTCATGATCCTCTTTGAGAACAAAGAACAAACAAAAACAACAGCTTTCTATATAGTCAGGTCCTCTTTACTTACTCATTTTTTAAAGTAGCTTATTTCTTTACTGTTAATTTTATGATGGGATATTATTGTGCTATAAGAACTGATTAAGGAGATAGTTTCAGAAAAGCCTGAGAAGGCTTGTATGAACTGTTGCAGAATCAAGTGAGCAGAATTACAAGAATAATTTATAAAGTAATAACAATATTGTACAATGATCAATTGTATTAGTAGCTCTATTGAATGCAAGAGGAAGAAATAAAAAGAGACAGAGACAGAGACAGAGAGAGAGGGCTGAAGCAGTGGAAGGTTACTTATGATGGATAAATTACAGAGCTAAAGTGAGATTTCAGAATGAAGAGTTATGGGATGGTGGGAAAAGAACTGAATATAGCTCAGAGAAGATCCAAAAAAATTCTATTTTGGGTTGTTTTTTGTTGTTGTATTATTTTTTTCCTCTCTCTCTCTCTCTCTCTCTCTCTCTCTCTCTCTCTCTCTCTCTCTCTCTCTCTCTCTCTCTCTCTCTCTCTCTCTCTCTCTCTCTCTCTCTCCTGATGGTGCAGGAAGGTCGATGAACGAGTGGTTGATAATTTTTATTAGTAGATGAGTTTTGCGTAGATTGGTCATTAGGTTTTTGTAGTTGAATTACAACAATGGTTAGAGTCCATACTAAAATTATTATGGAAATGATAGTTATTTTTTTATTGTCTTTATTACTGATTTTTGGGTTTGTTGCTTTTGCCTCTAAACCATCTCCGGTATACTCTGTCTCTGTCTCTGTCTCTCTGTCTTTCTCTCTCTGTCTCTGTGTCTCCCTGTCTCTCTATCTCTCTGTCTCAGTCTCTGTCTCTCAGTACATAGCATATTTACTTCATTATATATCCTCTGGAATCCTAGTTGGTTATTTTGTTCAGCAGAGGTCTTAAATTTTTCAAAGATTGTTGTCCTTACAATGTTCTTATTCTTACAATGACTAACCAGGCCTCACTATCTGAAGGTCAGGTATGTTGCATTTTTCCAGTTTCTTAATGCTTAGGCAGTCTAGTCCCTTTGACATTGGCTCAAGCTCCAATCCATAGCATTCCTCCAATTTTAGAGGTTCTTCTATATCCTATTTAACCACTTAAGGATCAAATTAGCTTTTGTAAAAGAGCATTTACTTCAAAAGTGGAGCAAGAACAAACATTAACACCTTGGAGGAGCAGAATTCTCTCTAGGACCTCAGTTTCTGGGACAAAAGGAGAGATTTAGTTTTATGTGGGCTGGACATGAATCCTTCTCAGAACAATCCCTGCCATAGTGTAAGGCTATAATTCCAGTAAAAAAAGAAAATCTTCCTTGTACCCTTACTTAATCTCACATAAACCACTTAGTAATCTATAGTCCCTCTGTTCTTGTATCTTGAGGGTCTAGTGGATTTCCATGACAGATTGTGAGCCTTGATACTAAGTTAGGGACAGCTGGGACCCAGGATGGAATAAAAAAAAATGTTTTAGGGTATAAAATCTGTTCTCTATTGCTTGTCCTTTGCCTCATTCTGTTGGATATGCTAATGGAGGCAATGTCTTTTTTGTTTGTTTGTTTTTGCAGAAATTGAATAAACCATTTTCTGCTATGGCTCTAAGAAATATTTATTTGAATTACTTTGGGTTGCTGTCCCACACAGGCTCATAGCTTGGTCCCACCAAGTTCCAAGTACAAAAGTTCCTTGGACTTATACCCTAGGACCTTTGCCACTCAGGGTATCCTGCTGGACTGGAAACATCCAGCCTGGAATCCTGATTTTAAGGATTAATCTTACCATAATTAGATCTTCTAGGTCTGGAAGCCTAGAAGTGAAAAGGACAAATAGACTAAATCCCAAGTCTGATTCTTAGAGCCACAGGACCTAAAAAAGGGGGAAGGTAAAGTAGCCCTCTCTTCTTCTGCAATTAGATTACTTCATAGAGAACATTTTGTAGGTGAGCAGGATCTTCACACATTTAGGGTGATGCCATAAAGACTAATGCAGTTTAGGAATTTAAAGATATGACCTTTCTGGCTACAAAGCCAATAGAAAAAATTACTCCCACTCATAGCAGAGCAATAAAGAAAGTCTTCCCTGTTATTTTCCACATGGATCCTTCTCTTTTAGGGAGTTTGGGCATGCATCAAAGTCTCATTAGATTCTTCCTATCCTAAAGGGACCTGTATGTGCAAGAATGTTTGTGGCAGTCTTTTTTGTAGTGTCCAGAAATTGGAAACTACCTGGATGCCCATCAACTGGAGAATGGCTGCATAAATTGTGGTATATGAATATTATGGAATATTATTGTTCTGTAAGAAACGACCTGCTGATTTCAGAAAAGCCTGGAGAGACTTACATGAACTGATGCTGAGTGGAATGAGCAGGACCAGGAGATCATTATATACTTCAACAACAATACTGTATGAGGATAAATGCTGATGGATATGACCATCTTCAACAATGAGATGAACCAAATCAGTTCCAATAGAGCAGTAATGAACTGAATCAGCTACATCCAGTGAAAGAACTCTGGGAGATGACTATGAACCACTGCATAGAATTCTCAATCCCTCTATTTTTGTCCGCCTGCATTTTGGATTTCCTTTACAGGCTAATTGTACACTATTTCAAAGTCCGATTCTTTTTGTACTGCAAAACAACTGTTTGGACATGTATGCATATATTCTATTTAATTTATACTTTAACATATTGAACATATACTGGTTAACCTGTCATCTGGGGCGGGGGGGAAGGAGGGGAAAAATTAGAACAAAAGGTTTGGCAATTGTCAATGTTGTAAAATTATCCATGCATATATCTGGTAAATAAAAACTATTAAATTTAAAAAAAAAAGATTCTTCCTATCTTGAACCAATCAGTTTATGTAAGAGATATAATCTGAATTTGAATTTTCTTGGCTTCAAAGTCAGCTATGTATTCCATGCTTTGGGGCTATTCTATTTTATAACCTTTAGCATAATGCTTGGCACATTAATAAATGCTTGTTGATTTGTCTTGACTCTCTATGGCACATTTATTTTGTGATGAATCATCTTGTATGTATTACAATATTACAAGTGTAATGTATTAGAGAAGCCTCAAAGCTTCCAGTAGAAACTAGCATACCTTCAGGAATATACAACAGGATACATGGACTATTAGAAGAGATGACTATATAACAAGTCTCTGTCTTTCATTAAGAAGGTAGAAAAGGAACACAATTTTCAAACTTTTCCTTGGGCACATAAATGTTTTGTCCCAATTTTGTAGGACAGATTTTTTTAAATTATTTTAAAAATATTCTATCAGGGTTATTTTTAAAGATGTGGCTATATTGCATGAAATGAGTCACTGATAACTTTAAAGCTAATAGTTAAGATTAAATATGTATAAACATAAGACTAAGGCAGAGCTTTTTTAAAAAGCTTTTTAAGAATAGATGGTCAATACCATCTCAGCCCAGACATTGTGTCTTTTTTCCCTAAAATAAATCCCTAGGTTTGCTTGTCAGGACAAAAGTGAGTCAAATTATTTTGGGGACCATCCTGGAGTATTAGTACTCATTTTGATGAAAAAAAAATTTGAGTAGTACCAACTCTATTATGTTGTTTTGGGAAGCAAATTACTCCTATAGGTTTGAATTCTCCAACCCAAAGTCTTTCAGAGGCTCACTGATGAATTCTCAGTTGCATAACACAGTATGTGAGACTCAAGTGTTTGAAGAGATTTTTTTAAAATAAATTAATGATGGCAAGAAACTGAAAACTGAGTGGATGCCCATAAGTTGGAGAATGGCTGAATAAGTTATGGTATATGAATGCTATGGAATATTATTATCTATAAGAAATGATAAACAGGATAATTTCAGAGTCCTAGGGAGACTTGCATGAACTGATGTTAAGTGAAATGCGCAGAATCAGGAGATCATTGTATACAGCAACAGCAATATTATACGATGATCAATTCTGATAGATGTGGCTCTCTTCAACAATGAGATGATTCAGACCAATTCCAATGGTCTAGTGATCAAAAAAGCCATCTATACTCAGAGAGAGGACTATGTGAACGAGTGTGATTCACAACATAGCATTCTCATTCTTTTTGTTGTTGTTTGCTTACATTTTTTCTGGTTTGATTTGATTTTTTTTTTACAGCAAGGAAATTGTATAAATATGCATGTATATATTGGATTTAACATATATTTTTTATCATGTTTAATATATATTGGACTACTTGCCATGTAGGGGAGGGAGATGGGAAAAGGGGAGGAAAACTGGAATACAAGGTTTTGCAAGGGATCATGTTGCAGAATTATTCATACATATGTTTTGAAAAATAAAAAGCTTTAATTTAAAAAAGTAAAATAAATTAATGAGTTAGAGAAATGGGGATACCACTTGCATTATCAATATTTAATTTTGTCAAAATTTTTAATGTTAGAAGAAAGTCTTGGTTTGTTACTCTTCATTGACTGGGTCACATACAGACTTTCTATTCCTTTTTCAACAAACCCTTTCCTGAGTCCAAAGTTGTTTTGCATATGACCATTAAGGTAATTATAAGTGGCAGTTCCTCCATCTGTAAAGTGGGCGTAATAATGGTACTTACCTCTCAGGGTTGTGGTAAGAATCAAATGGGATAATATTGTAAAGTGCTTTTCAATTCTTATAGTGCTATATAAATGTTATTTTATCTAATGCCTGGCTTTTTCTAGTAGGAAATACTTTTTCCCTCAATGCACAAAATCAGGATTTCAAAACAACAATAAGAATGCAGCAAATCTAGATCAGAACATTTTTATCTGATTATAAAGAGGTAGAAGATGTTACTTTCTTGTAAACAGAATGGCCCAGGATACACAACAGAAACAATTCTGGAAGTATTATTGCTATCTATAACCTAACAGTCTCTTGTTTTTACAATCAAATAGGATATTGACTGGAACAGAATAAAATATTGAGTGAGGCATTGTGGAGAGATGGCTAATAAAGTGGCCAAGGAAAGAAAGTAGAAAAGCTAAATAGAGGAGAATGAATGGCCCATTAGAATCAGTAAGGTTAAAGGCAGAAAAAGAAGCAAAGCAAGGACAATAGACTGAAAAACCAGTTCCGTCTGAAGCTGGAAAGGCCTCAGGGATCTGAACTTCAGAAGATGACTCAAAGCTTGTGTTAGAATCCAATTAGGGGATAAGTCAAGGAGGTAAGTAGTGAAACAGACCAATATCAATAAAGTAATTAGATTAGTACCATATAGAATACTAAGAAGCTATAGAGTAAGAGGAAGTGTAGAGTCCTAGAAAAACAATGGGATTAAGAATGTAGAGAGAAAATTTATTGTTGGCTTTGCTATTATACATGAAGCTGAGGCAAGAAGCAACTCAATTTTTTTCTACTTTATAGTGTTAGAGAAATCCCTAAAACACTGAGAAATATGAGGGGATCATGGCCACTATAAGTCAGAAGCTGGACTCCAAAGGTAGATGAATAGCTCTGAAAGGGGTTTAGGAAGCCCTCACACCAGAAGCACTGGTTCTTATGAGCATTCCATATACACACTTGTAACTCTAAGACATTGAATGCACAGCAACTACACCCTAGTAAAACTGTTTCAGCAAATGGGCTTTACCAGGTTGGTGGTAACTGATACACCTCAGACCTATCAGTGAGTTGGAGATTTCTAGTTCTACCATGTGAAGATTGCCCCTCTGTGGAATTAGTGGATGAGAACAATTTGTTTCAAAAGACTATGAAGGCTGCTAAAGCAGGTACTATGGAGCAATGCTTGGAACTTGGTCAGACAACAAAAACATCAAGTTCATCCACTGCATCCAGGGACATTACCGGCCATCTTGACTTTTGTCTTGCTATTGGACTTTGGTGACTTTGGAAGAGAGAGTGAGGCTGAAGACTTTGTGTAACTCTGCCTTACTGAAATCCAACTCACATGCAAGTCAAGACATTACCCATCACATTGTGATGTCATTGGTCCTTTTCAAAAATGAAGGATGAACAACAGTAATAGGTCAGAAGCAAGATAAGAAGAAGGAAAAGGGAAAGGAAAAGAAGGAGAAGGAAAAGGAGAAGGAGGAGTATATATGTTTATAGAGAGAGTAGGATAAAGAGGGAAAGGTGATAAAGAAAAGATGGAATTTCTTGAATTTTTGGCAAACAGTTTCATCACTATCAATGCTTAGTTGATAGGTGAGATAGGGCTCTTCCAGAGCCCTCAGTAACTGAAATGTGGTACTTTATGATTTTTTTTTGAGGTTAAGTGACTTGCCAAGGGTCTTCCTGAATTCAAGGCTGGTGCTCTATCCACTGCGCCACATAGCTTAGCTGCCCTTGGTACTTTATGATATCAATGTACTTTCATATATATGAGTTCATTTGATTCTCACATCCACCTTTTATGGGAGGTTACAGAGTAAGAAATTAAGCCAGGATTAGAAACAAAGACTTCAGATTCCCAGTCTGATATACTTTCCATTGTACTTCACTGCTTCTCAAAAACAAAGGATCAATGAACCACTCTCTCTTCCTAGAGCTCAACAGAGAATCTGATCTCAGCTTAGGAATTAGTTCCAATAATGGACACAAGGAATATTTTGCAGTAAATGTCAATCAGAAGTGGAAAAAAATCAATATATCTAAGTCTCAATTAGTGCAAATAATGAATTTCATAAAGTAAAACATGATTGAATCTGCATTATTCAAAGTTATAAATATAGTAATTGGTTTTAACCCAATGGCAATAATTAGTATGAATTTGAATAATGTAAAAGCTCCATGGAATTCATTTTTTGCATTGAACACCAGCTGTAATGACATATTTTGTCATGAGACAGGCATTTACAAAGCACATAAAAGAAGTGGGTAATTAGAACCTACTATGTAAAGTTATGTGCTAACAAAATTAGGAATAGAACAGATATAAAGCAATACCTTCAAAAAAAATAAAATATACAAAGTGACAAAGGACCAAATAGAGATTTTAAATAATCCAATTTCAGAAAAGGAAATAAAATTAATTGTAAAGGAGCTACAAAGGAAAAATAATCCCTGATTCTAATAGATTCATAGGAGAATTCTATTAAACTTTTAAAGACTTATACTCTCAGGCTAAAAGGAAAGATAATTTCCTTTTTTATTCTAAAAGTGGAACTGTATCTTTTTCTTTCTGAAATTTAAAGTAAGAAGTAGGTGAGATTCCTTATCTGAAAGGGTCCCAATGCAGACTTAAGGCACTTTGTCTTAACCCAGTGGAAATAACAACTATTTACATATGGTACCAAGAGCCATGATGGCCTACCTTGTCTGCTTTTTATCTCTTTTGCTGAGCATAAATAAATGAATAGTGACCCTAAGATGCTAGCTTTGACAACCAGACCCCTTTCTACATTTCTAATCTTTTTATACTTTACTCCCTTCTATATGCTTTACAATTTAGCAATAGTGTCCTTCTTGCTATTTATTACACATGAAACTCTATCTCTAACTCTATATCTTCTCACCGTTTTTCTCCCATATCTGGAATACCCTTTCTTTTCACCTCAGCCTCCTGGCTTCACTGGCTAACTTGAAGACTCAGCTCAAATTCTATTTCCTACAATTTTACATTTCTACATTTTTTCAAAGCCTAATTATTCTCTAGTGCTTTTCCTCTGAGATTACTTTTCATTTATATTATGTGTGTCTTATATACAACATTTTACATGTTTTCTCCTTCAATAAAATGTGAGCTCCTTAAGAGCAGGGATCATTTTTCCCTCAGATCTTAGTAAAATACTTAGCACACAGAAAGTGCTTAGTGATTGTTTAGCAACATTAACTCTTGATAACAGCACTTAGGTCCTGGCACAAAGACAGTATAGCTTGACCCCAGAACAAGGGGCAGGACTTATGGCTCATTGCAAAGGGACAGAAGCAGTTTCTCAGTCAATAAGTACTTGTTAAATATCTACCATGAATCAAATGCTGTGCTAAACTTAGGGAATATATTTTCAAAAGGACAAAAGACCTTCAAGAAGCTCATAATCTGGAAAGGGAAGCAATAGGTAGCAAATGTGTGTGTGTGTGTGTGTGTGTGTGTGTGTGTGTGTGTGTGTGTGTGTGTGTGCGCGCGCGCCTGCCTTATCCAGGATAAATAGGAAATAATTTTTAAAGGAAAGGTGTCAGAATTTACAAGGATTGTAAAATATCGGATTTTAGTTGGTACTTAAATAAAGCCAGTAGGTAGAGATGAGAAGAGTAAGTATTCCAAGCATGGTGGAAAGCTAGAGAAATTGCCTAATACTGAGAGATGAAGGATTCTGTCTAAGGAACATCAAGGAGGCCATTGTTAACTGAATTTAAGAGTATATGACTTGCATTTCCCATTTGATAATGATCAAGAGATATGAACAGTTTTCAGATGAATAATCAAAGGATCTATAGCCATATGAGCTTTAAGTTGGAAGAATTTACTATTAATTGGTAGAATGCAAATTGAAACAATTCTGAGATACTACCTCATACCTATTAGGTTGGCAAATAGAACAAAAAAGGATAATGACAAATTTGGAGGGGATATGGGAGAAAATGAGACAAAGGGCATATGGAACTGTGTGTACCCTTTGACCTAGCAGTGCTACTACTATATCTGTATCCAAAAAAAAGAGATTTTTTTTTAAAAAGGAAAAGGATCAATATATACAAAAATATTTATAGCAGTTCTTTTCTGGTGGCAGGGAGTTGGAAATTGAAAGGATAACCATAAATTGGGAAATGGCTGAACAAATTGTGGTATGTGATTTGATGGAATATTATTATGTTTTAACAAATGATAAGCAGGATGCTCTCAGAAAATCCTATGAAGACTTACATGATCTGATGCAAAGTGAAACGTAGGTTGCACAAAGTAACAACAATATTGTAAGATGATCAACTGTGAATGATTTATCTATTCTCAGGAATACAATGATCCAAGACAACTTTGATGGACTTATGATGAAAAATGCTAGCCATTCCTAGACAAGACCTGATGGCATCTGAATACAGATTGAAGCATATTTTTAATTTTATTTTTCTTGAGAGGTTTTTTTTTTGGCTTATGTTTTCTTTCACAATATGATTAATATGAAAATGTTTTGAATGCCTGCATATATATAATCTATATCAAATTGCTTATCTTCTCAATAAGGAAGGTAGGGAGAGAATTTGGAACTCAAGAATTTTTAAAAACTGTCAAAAACTGTTTTATATATAATTGGTGGAAAATAAAATACTACATAAAAAGTTTAAAGTACATGGCTTGGAATAAAGAATAAAAAGGCCGGAGAGTACAGGGAAACCAAGATTTTGAATGCTAAATAAGGCTTTGTATATTGGTTTTGAAGATGATAGGGAACTACTAGAATTATTGAGTATGAAGGAGTAAGAGAGATCATGGTAGACATAAGCTTTAGGAAAATCTTTTTGGCAGCTGAATGGAGGATGTATTAAATTAGGGGAAAGACTTGCCCAATAGGTTAGTGAGGTGATAAGAATCTGCAATAGAATGGCAACAGTATCAGAGGAGAAAAGGTTGAATATTTGAGAGATGTTACAAAGGTAAAATTAAAAGGCCTTGGAAACAAATTGGATACGGAGAATGAGAGAAAATGGAGAGATGACAATTAGACTGGGTTGAAAAACTGAGGCCAGGGGGGTGATATTGCTCTTTAGAAGAACAAGGAATAAAGTATGGTGGGAAAGGTTTAATAGAGTTAACATAAAGTTGGTAAGTTTAACTGGATGTTTACAAGAGCTATCTGAAAGGCAGATGGAAATATAAAACTGGAAGTCAACAGAAAAGCTAAGGCAAGATAGGTAGGTCTGAGAATCATTAGTGTACGGATAAATTCACAGGAACTGATGAGATCACCAAGTAAAGAAATATAGGGAAAGAATAGAAGAAAGTTCAGGGCAGAGCCCTATAGGACACCTACAGTTAGAAAGCTTGACCTGGATGAGGATTCAGCAAAGATGACTAAGAAGAAGGGGCACTAGAGGTAGGAGAAAAACCAAGAGAATGATCTTACAAAAACTTAGAAGAGAGTATCAAGGAGAAGAGGATAATCAACAGTGTCAAAGGCTGCATAGAGCTTGAGTAGTAGTAATCTTAGAAGTGTTTGATTTGGCACAGCCTCAGCTTAGTGGGGCTTGGATCCTAGCCCAACCAGGAGGTTGCAGTGCTTATGCTCAGGCATAAAAAGGTGACATTGTTAAAATTGCATTTTGTTTTGGTCCCTGACCACTTCCTGCTCTAGTTAGAACAGTAAATAAGTTAATAGGTTGCAGTATAAAATAACAATAGCAGGAAGTTAGATTGCAAAGGGGAAGTCACTTACAGACTGTCCCATAGATCAAGGGAATATGACAGTTCATTGCCAGACCTTATATGTTAAATCGGGGAAAGTCAAATGGACTTTGCTGTAAGAATTGCCCATACTATGCAAGCTTCTAATAAGCTCCAGACCAAGAGAATACCAAATATTGTTGATAACTTTTAGATGCTATAGATATGTTTATGTTAATCAACTAACACTAAACTTTTCCTGATAACCTTGTGGAGATTTGGATATGCTAATGAATTAACCTCAAAGAATTACTCTGTCCCCCACTAAAACTCTATGAAAATGAGACCCCAAACTCCTGTTCCTTCAAAGGAAAAAAAAAAAACTTCCATCTCCTCAGGTCCATGCTTTTTGAATACTCCTAATTCTGATCTGTGGTTATATAAGCGACTATTCCTATCTTCATGCTCTTCCCTATCCTACCTGTCTTTCTTCACTATCCCATCTCAATACTGTTTGACTCTGTACATCTGCCCCTGTTGTGCCATTTGTCTCTGAACTTTCTGTGTCATTTGTCCTTGTACCTTCTGTGCCTTGTTGAAGTGTGTTTAAGGCATTACTCTCCACTGCCATCATGGTATTTCCTAGCAAGAACCCAAAGAATCAATCATTCCTGTCCTCATTTAATAATCCCATAAATTAATTAGAACATCAGGGGCACTCTCAATCCCTGGAGAAACTCGCAGGTCCTAGCATGGAGTAGGACAAGGAGAATTTGTCTAGAAGAGGATTCAGCCCTGTCATATGGGAGAGCAATATCTAGGATCCAATAACAGTAGAATGAGCAGCAGCAATAGGTCTTAGCAGAATGAGCTGTATGTACCATGTCCATGGTAGGCTTCTTCTTAGTATAATCTGGAATTGATAGGGCTCCTACACATTGATTGCCATATAGTTCTCAGTCTTCAGAGAATACCTTCTCAAATAGGGTTTGGATGGCCAAGTGTTGGAATTATTGCAAGGTGCTTTACTTTCTAATAATGAAGGGAAGATAAACACTTTTAAGTTTAATTTGGTGTTTTTAACATTTTCCTCATCACTTTTTCAAGCACAGAAATGAATAATACAATAAATTAAGCCCTCATGTGTAGTATTTGCCCATTTCCAAGGTATAAATGCTCACAATGAAAATTTAACAATCAAATCTGATGTTAAACTTGCTTTAGCAAACCTTAGGTATAGGGGAAGTCTTAATATTGATCTGGGTGACAGGAAAAGCTATATGCAAGAGGGTATTGACCTCTTCGTTATTTTACTACAGGTGCCCCTGATCCATAATAAGGATCAATGACTATTCTGGAAGTGCCATTATTTATATTCCAACCCTAATAGTCCTTATGGTGCTCCTGCTCATTATCACCATATTATCTTGGGAGACATAGAGGTAATTACAAAGATTTAACATCATCTACCATACGTAATCCTTTTGAAGCAAAGAGGCAAAGTTTGGAATTTCAGGTTTTCATTCTATTCCATAATCTGCACTTGTTAAATTGTTTAGTGTCTTTGTTGATGTGTTTCTGATTTTCTTTTTCTTAACCTTCTTCAGTGCTACTTATACCAAGTTTCTCACATCCCCAAGGTCAAGGCTGTCTTGTAATTGTCCTAGGTCATTAAGTGGTTAATTAAAAAGATCTTCTAGAAGACCTTTGAGACTTTTCCCACCAAAGTATAGGATGTCATAAGAGCAACATTTACCCCTTTAAAAAACATTTACTCCTAAAAATAGAATGAAAGTAAAGAATTGGAAACAAAGTAGATACTTACTGATTGTGGAATAGCTGAACAAATTATCAAATATGTGAAACCTGAGTCCCAAAATTCATTGGCAAAGGACTCTCCTCAATGATGGAGTTCAATACACCAATGGTGGTATCCTGAGCCTGTGTGAGCAACAAGGTGGAGTTGGCAAAAGTGGAAAAGAGAGATTCAGTCTCTTTAAGTTCACGAGTCTCTTCATATCTCTTTAATCTTTTCAGGCTTCAAGTACTTTTGGCTTCCATATTCAAGAGAAAAGATGTATGATACCAACCCCACTTCAGGTTGCTGAAGGAAAAAATTTGAGAAGAAACTGACAATAGAGAAGCTGACAGTCTCCATCATGTCCCTGTTGTAAGATGGCTATACTAGAGACTTGGGGGAATATCTTGAAATGACCAATATTAATTTTGTATCATTTTCTCTGCTTAAGTCATTATTCTCAGTCTCTAAAACTTGATTCAGAATTTATCTGATCTGTAATGTGTTAAATTTAAAAATCTATCTCTCCTGCTAATCATTATTCTATTTATGCCTCAAGGAATTTAGCAAGGGGGATTCTGTGTGAACAAAAGAAAATCAGGTCTAACATCTTTACACCAATAAGCTATCCAAGAATGTCTGATTTGCTGTCTAAAAATCTGACTTACTGTTTTTTAACTGGACTCAAACAATGAATACTTCTTACTCTCAAGAAAGAAGGGAGTCTTTGGTAGTTCTCAACACCAAACTTGTAACCAAACATATTTTTCCTGTATCTCACCTATTTAACCAATCATTTGCCCTCAAATCTATCATGTCATCTACTTTATTCTTCTCTTTGTCCTATACTCCCCAAGTCTCTAGTATAGCCATCTTACAACAGGGACATGATGGAGACTGTCAGCTTCTCTATTGTCAGTTTCTTCTCAAATTTTTTCCTTCAGCAACCTGAAGTGGGGTTGGTATCATACATCTTTTCTCTTGAATATGGAAGCCAAAAGTACTTGAAGCCTGAAAAGATTAAAGAGATATGAAGAGACTCGTGAACTTAAAGAGACTGAATCTCTCTTTTCCACTCTTGCCAACTCTACCTTGTTGCTCACACAGGCTCAGGATACCACCATTGGTGTATTGAACTATTAACAGAAATATGTTGCCTGTCAATGCAGAGGTCAATGAAACAATCCATTGACCTCTGCATTGACAGGCAACATATTTCTGTTAATAAATGTTATTCTGTAAATGGTCAAAAGATGAGTACAGACAATTTTCAGATTAAATTAAAGCTATTTCTAGTCATATGAAAAAATGCTCTAAATCACTATTATTAGAGAAATGCAAATAAAGACAATTCTGAGGTACCATTTCACACCTCTCAGATTGGCTAAGATGACAGGAAAAGATATAATAAATGATAAATATTGGAGGAAATGTAGGAAAATTGGAAAATTGGAATACTAATGCATTGTTGAGAGAGTTGTGAAATGATCCAACCATTCTGGAGAGCAATTTGGAACTATGCCTAAAGGGCTATGAAACTGTGTATACCTTTTGATCTAGCAGCGTTTCTATTGGGTCGGTAACCCAAAGAGATCATAAAAGAGGGGAAAGGATCCACACTTGCCAAAATATTTATAGCAGCCCTTTTCATAGTGGCAACAAACTGAAAACTGAGTGGATTTCCTTCAATTAGGGAATGGCTGAATAAGTCATTAGGAATTAAGGAATGTAATAGAATATTATTGTCCTATAAAAAATGATGAACAGGTTGATTTCAGAAATGCCTTTGAGAGATTTACAAGAACTGATGCTAAGTGAAGTGAGAAGAACTAAGAGAACATGATGCACTGTAACAAAAAGATTATGTGATGATCAACTGTGATGAAATTGACTCTTTTCAACAATGAGATTATTCAAGGCAATTCCTACTTCTGATAGAATGTGCCATTCACAAGCAGAAAGAGAGCTATGGAGACTGAATGTGGATATTGTTGTTAGTTTGGTTTTTTTTTGCTTGCTTGTTTTTTCTCCTTTCTCATGTTTTTTTTTTCCTTTTTGAGCTAATTTTTCTTGTGCAAAATGATAAATATAGAAATATGTTTAGAAGAATTACATATGTTTAATCTATACCAGATTGCTTGCTGTCTTGGGGGGAGAAAAAAATTCAGAACAAAAGGTTTCACAAAGGTGAATATTTAAAATGATCTTTGCATATATTTGGAAAAATTAAAAAAAAAAGTTATCTTGCTCAAAAAAATTGCCTCAGTTTATTCTCTTCAATTTCACTTGTGAAAATTTGGTGGCAACAGTGAAATAGGAATAACAGCTTCTCTCAGACCCTTATCAAAATCTTCCCTATTTATTTGGGCCTACATGAAACTAAGGAAGAGCTTCTGTTAGGAGTTCTATGGCTGTGGATAGGCTCTTTCCCTGTTTATAAAACTCAGATCTTCTCCAGATAGGAAAGGTAAGTATTATATGTTTTATTTCTGTTTTGATTTGATTGTTTCTATTTGTACAGTTATAGTTTTTGAATCTGGAAATTATTTAGATAGAAAGTTAGAGTGAGGGGAACAACAAAAGTTGTACACAAAGTCCTTGACACTGTAATCCCTAGTAGGGGCTGAAATCAAAAATTAGGTACTAATCTTACACAATTCCTTTGACAATCTGACATGATTGAAAACTTTGGTTCTAATAAAACTGGACTTTAGTTAGTGATTCTTTAGTACCTTGAATTAAACCAAATTTATTGCCAAAATGCGGTGTGTGTGTAAACAAGAGACAGACAGACAGACACGCGCACACACACACAGAGTCAGGCAGAAAGAGACAGAGAGAGAGAAAGAGAGAGTACTCATACTAGTAAGGGAATATGTAAAGATAGTCATTGGCATTTAGTTAAATTGAACCAGTAAAATATGTCTTTGTGCAGAGGAGGCAAATTAGCAGTAAAAGTAAATGTTTAGAAGATGGGTAACTACAGCTTCACCTGTGTCAACCATCAGCCTCCAACCTGTGGGTGGTCAGAGCTAAACAAAGCAGGTTATAGACAAGATTGTCAGGAATCAAACAGAAACAATTTCAAAATAATAAAAACAGGTTTGCAAATTCAATTTCTCCTGAGAAGAGGAAATTGTGATTTGTGGCAAAATTTTCTATATAATATTGAATAATATTGGTGAGAGTAGACATCCTTGTTTCATACCTGATCTTACTACGAAGACTTCTAATTTATATAAACATGCTTTTTTTTATCAATTTAAGGAAAAAACCTATTTATACCTATATTTTCAAAATGTTTTAATGGAAATTTATGTTGCTCTTTATCAAAAACTTTTTCCACATCTACTGATATTAATATATAATTTTTAAAATTATTATTAATATAATCAATTATGTTAATAATTTTTCATATGTTAAGTCATTCCCTGCATTCCTGGTATAAAATCCACTTGGTCAGAATGTATAATCTTGTTGTGATGTTTTAGATACCATTTTATTGAGAATTTTTACATCCGTATTCATTAATGAAATTGGTCTGTAATTTTCTTTTCTCTGTTATTACTCATCCTGATTTTAGGTGTTAGTAAATCCACTTGATCAGAATGTATAATCTTTGTAATTTACTGTTGTAATGTTTTAGATAATATTTTATTGAGGATTTTTACATCCATATACATTAATTAAATTGGTCTGTAATATCCTTTTTTCTGTTTTTATTCTTCCTGATTTTAGGTGTTAGTATTATATTCATTTCCTAAAAGGAGTTTGGGAGGATTCCTTCTATGCCTATTATTCCAAATAATTTATTTAATATTATAATTAGTTGATCTTTAAATGTTTAATAGGATTAATTTTGTTAATATATCTGGTTCTAATGTTTTTTTCCTTAGGAAGTTCATTTATGGCCTAGTCTGCTTTTTCAAAAAAAATTATCAGATATCTTTAAAATGGGAAAATAATTTCACTTTATCATTATCAATAAAATTAGTGTAAGATTTTTAATACTTAATTAACCACTTAAGGATTTATAATAAATCCTTAGTCCAATTTTGAGAATTTTTTACTAAAAGATACTCAAAGTCTGAAAATTCATGATAGATAAATTTGGAAGTCAATCATATACATACATCTATATATAATTCTTAGAGAAAATAATCTGATTTTGTTGCTTTTCTCAAAATTCACTTTCCATTTAATTAGGAAAATTTTATATTACATCTTCTCTAATCAATTCCCACTTTGGAGGATCTTGATATAAAAATTTGTTTACAGATATAGGCTAAAATTGTAAGATGTTCATACTTACATTCTATAATAGTAATTCACAGATTTTCTAGTTCTGTTATTTAATATATTTAATATCATTCTTACAGAGCTTCTTGATTTTGAAAAGAATAAAATAAAATTTCTTGATTATAGAAATCTGCTATAAATTTAATATAAAATTTGCTATAAAAGGAAAAAGATTGGTACATCTATATCAATGTCATATAAACATACAAAGAAGAAACTCTCTTAGCTCTGTTTGATTCTAGCCATGAGTCATATCTGAGAGGTAATCATGTAGTCACAGAGTATTAAAAGCAAGACTCATGAATAACTGAGGGGAATTTTCCTTTGCAAAAAGGAAATAGAATAATGTGGAAATAAAATCAGGAGTATCCTACTAGCACCCAAACATGGGACACAAGAAATATAAAAAACTTAAGAAGCAGCACCACTTGAGAGCTGTTCGTGAATAGGCTCCTCCCAGAGTTCCTTGGTAACCCTCTGGGAAGGAAAGGGAGAAGAGACCAAATAAGACTTTCAGTCGGGGTAATTAAATGTGCTAATATATCAAAGGGCTGAACCGGAGACTGATGAGAGATTTATGGAAAATGCCTGTTTTTTTTTATATATATATATATATATATATATATATATATATATATATATATATATATATTTTATAATATTATCCCTTGTATTCATTTTTCCAAATTACCCCCCCTCCCTCTATTCCCTCCCCCCGACGACAGGCAATACCATACATTTTACATGTGTTACAATATAGTCTAGATACAATACATGTGTGTGAATATCATTTTCTTGTTGCACAATAAACATTAGAATCCGAAGGTACATGCAACCTGGGCAGACAGATATTAGTGCTAACAAGGAAAATGCCTGTTTTGACTACAATCCTCTTTGTTTGATTTGACTCCATGACATCTCACAAGATTCAACACCTGCTATAGTATCTCACCCTACAACCATCCAGAGGTGATAGTGTTATTTGCACTCCTCAGTGTGCAGACTCAGATAACAGCTAATGCACAAACTTACTGACCATGCTGTGAAGGAAAAATAATCACATTTCCATAAAACAAAAAACAGGGAATTAAGGACCATGCCTAAGTGAAGGGGCAGGTCAATTCTCTGAGAGCCTCCACAGCTGTGAATTATAACACTTAAAGGAGTTGCCTTTAGGGCCCAGATGTTGCTTGTAGATTGGGAATGAAATAAATTGGAGGCAAAAGGAAAGAGGAGAGAGGTCAGAGAAAGCAACTGCCTCTCAGTCTCCTTGTATCACCATCATCCTCTAACATGAAGAGATCTATTCTATAGGTCTGAGTTAAACCTCCAGAACCATTGGCAGGTGGCTCTCGTATCACAACATCCTATATAGGCTAAGTCCAAGGTCATCGCCCAAACATTTTTTAGGGCTGGATATCCACCATTAGCAGTTCCTAGACTGCACATACCATTTTCTACTATTGGCTTCATGACAGTTTAGGCAACTATCACTGTAACCAAAGCTCAAAACAATTGTAAATTACCTTCCCAAGAATTTTACCTTAAATAGCTCAAGCCTTGAATATCTTCTCTGACTTTTTCTAATAATTAACATTTCATTAATCTTTTTATTTATAAATTGAAATCACCCATTCTTGGCTTCAGACATATAGCAAATATCTGATAATTCACTCATCATTAATATGTTGAAGCTACATCTTTATCTTTAAACTATCCTTTTCACTTTCATAATAGCCAAAAATTTTCAAATGAAAATTCTCTCTAATAATAAAGTTATTACAGAATTATAGTAAGCATGGTTAATATTTTCATCTGTTTTATAACAAAATATACCTCCTTAAATCTTTAATTACTTTCAAATATCTCTTTTATTACATTCTTTTAAAAACCCTATTTATGTGTGACAGCATCCAGATTAAAAAGTTATTTTGTCTAACAGCATTTCTATAACAATGGTCTCTCAAATTTCACAATATGACAATTAAGAAATACAAAAATAACACAATAAACTTCACATGACATCATCAAATTGCATTTACAAATTATCCTATAAAAATCATTGATCTTATTACCTTTGGTATTTTAAAATCACTTTAGAGTTATCAGGCATGGAACACTTACATTCAATTAAAGAAATAATATAGTGCTTGGTATATGCCAGTCACTGTGCTAAGCATACAATCATACACAATAATATTATTATTAATATACATACAAAAGCATACAAAATAATATTATTTTGATCCCCAGAAGAATCTGGGAGATGGGTATCATTATTTTTCTCTTTACAAACCATAAATTTCTTCAACAGAGAATAGTGGACTCACCCAGGTCCAAGACTGGCAGTCCTCCCTCCTATCTTGTATTTCTATGCTAGATATGATCAGGGGCACTAGGACTTTCCCAGGCAGCAGCTGGACAGGTCTTATCAAGAGCTAGACCTGTTCTGGAGACATTGACTAAGTTTTGGGAAGGTGTGGCCAAAGGCACTTAGATGCATAATCTTGGGGTTGGGATGGCTGGCACCAGGACCCTCTCATTAGTCATAGCTCCTGCTAGTAAGGCAAAGTGGATGCTGGCTGCGGGATCTTCCCCCTGCCTCTCCTTAATACCTGCAATTTTTAGGGTCAGATGCTGCTGAGACTGGGGCTACAGTTGCTGGGGCAGGGTGAGCAGTTCTTGTGTGAGGCCTCCAGGCTTGTCTGAAAATGTAGACTGCAGGATGCCCAGGGAACAAGTCCACTAGGGCCACTGCTAGTTATATGGAGGAGTGGCTGCTGCATGACCTCCTCCCGGTGGGATTCAAGCAATGCCTAGAGGCTGAAGTGGCTGAACCTAATTCAGTGTTCCTTACATTTCCCCAGCATTCTGTCTTTTAACAACTGTATTCAGGAATCTGGTATGAGATAAGAAGGTTTATCAAAGAGGAAGAGGGTCTCTGCTGGGGGAGTTATAGAGGAAGCCATCATTCCACTTTCAGAGATGCAGATCATCTGGGACAAAAGACAAAAAGAAGGGGTTCCCTTTAGGTATCAGATAATGCCTTTTTAATGACTAGGGGTCTCAGAGACTAGCATGAAAAGCTGCTAAGCCCTCTAATAAAAATGAAAAGGGTCTCAAACATGGGCTATAATGGTTGTGTTAGCAATTTCTACAACTGAGATACACTCATGATTCTGGGAGAGGAGAGTGGGGAAGGCAGGAGATTAAACAAACAAACAAACAAACAAACAAGAGTATGGCACTAGTGTCTACAAAGGTGGTCACCTCCTGCCCTTGTATGAACAAGGAGACATCTCCAACAGGAGTCACAGGGATAATGGTCATGGTCTGAATATCTCCCTCCTTGTACTGTGCCTCCTGCCAACCCTCCATGGAGCCATGTCATGCTGAGTGATCAGAGCTGTGATATGAGGTCACAAATTTAGAGATGTGTGCAGAGAGGCCAATTTACAGAGATGTGCATTTAAGAAAAGATAACTTTATCAGAGCGATTCCAGAAGAACCAGGTCAAGGGATGAGACCTGAAATTTTCCTCATGAAGGTGAACTCAACCAAAGAATGAGCGCTAGATTGGAGCTAAGAAAGTGCAGTGGACACCTGTCAGATTGGCTAAGATGATAGGAATAAATAATGATGAATGTTGGAGGGGATGTGGGAAAACTGGGACAATGATGCATTGTTGGTGGAGTTGTGAAAGAATCCAGCCATTCTAGAGAGCAATCTGGAATTATGCCCAAAAAGTTATCAAACTGTGCATACCCTTTGATCCAGCAGTGCTACTACTGGGCTTATATCCCAAGGAAATACTAAAGAGGGGAAAGGGACCTGTATGTGCCAAAATGTTTGTGGCAGCCCTTTTTGTAGTGGCTAGAAACTGGAAAATGAATGGATGCCCATCAATTGGAGAATGGTTGGGTATATGGTATATGAATGTTATGGAATATTATCGTTCTGTAATAAATGACCAGCAGGATGAATATAGAGAGGCTTGGAGAGACATCAACTGATGCTGAGTGAAACGAGCAGAACTAGGAGATCAATATACACTTCGACAACAATACTATATGAGGATACATTCTGATGGAAATGGAAATCTTCAACATAGAGAAGAGCTAATCCAATTCCAATTGATCAATGATGGACAGAATCAACTAGACCCAGAGAAGGAACACTGGGAAATGAGTGTAAACTGTGAGCATTTTTTTTGTTTTTCTCCCCAGATTATTTTTACCTTCCAAATCCAATTCTTCCTTTGCAACAACAATAACAACAAAATTCGGTTCTGCACATATATATTGTACCTAGTATATACTATAACATATTTAATATGTATGGGAATGCCTGCCATCTAGGGGAGGGGGTGGAGGGAAGGAGGGAAAATTCAGAACAGAAGAGAGTACAAGGGATAATGTTATAAAAAATTACCTATGCATATGTAGTGTCAAAAAATATTATAATTATAAAATTAATTTTAAAAAAAGAAGGAGAAGAAGAAGAAAGAAAGTGCAGTGGATTCCCCAGAGAAGGGGATGGGGGGCCAGATTCTGAAGAAATGTTTGGTGGCACCCAGTACAGAATGTCCGTCTGACTCAGTTCCAGCAAATCCCAGTTCTGACACCAGAAAAAAAAATATGCTCTTAAGTGTTCTTCCCGTTCAGGATAACTGGGGTAGAGCAGGATTTAATATTAGACTCACTTTCAAATCTTTGGCAGTGGATTCACTGGAAATAGTGGCCCCAATAATATGAAATGCTTGGAATAAATGAACCTTATAAAATTGAGATTTTGTGTGATACCATTAGGAAAAATGGACCCAGTTGTAATTATACTTATTTTGGTCTCATTTTAACTAAGATATGTCTCTCCTAATAAAATACTTATAATAAATTAGAATTTATTCTACTACTTGGTATAAAAACAAAGTATTGGAAAAATTCATGAGTCAAAAAATTTGTTAATTGTGTGATCTTAAAACAAATTATCTCTATTTATAAATCTGTAATATGGATAAAGATAATATCTAACATTAACTTAGTACACAATATTACAATTACCCTTTTCATTCCAGGTGTTTTGCTACAATCAGAATATGCAACTTTTAAGTAAATTCATTTGTGTAATAGAAGTCACCTACTTGCAAAATATATTTTTTTGTCTATGTTCTCATGTAAGGATTATATCCTATTTCTCCTAAGAGGGGAAGTGAATTGTAATTATTTTTTTTTAAATGAAGTTCTAAATAAATAAATAAAATTTAAAAATTGAGTAAAAATTTTAATGAAAGTAACAATATCAAATGATTGCATATGTAATTTTAAATGTTTTCAGAAATTTCAAAGGTTTTAGGAATTTTATCTTCTGGTGTATTGTAAAAGTATTTAGTTTTGACTTTTCAGTTGGGAATTTGAATTTTATAAATGTATCACTGCAACGGTTTGCTAAGTTACATCACAAGGAGTTAAATGATAATGTAGTAAAAGATAATTTAGAAAAGCATTCTTAACCCTAGTTTACATGCCTCGTTTGGTAAATATTAAATCTTGAACTAGAAAGGCTCATTTTATAGGTCACATTCTCATGTTTTTTTAATATTCTACAGCCTGTTGTTGACAGTTATTATAGCAAGCCTAGGGTTTAGATAAAGATAGAAACAAGAAGGGGTTATTTAAGAATTTAAATTCTCTGAAGTTTTAACCAAACTATGGGTTCCTAATTTAATACTTTTTGTAGCTCTATTAATAAGATCAGAATCAGAAGGTTTTGCCTGATTTTTTTACCAGGTGAAAATTTTACAATAGTGTACTCAAGTGTATTGATATCTGTTTTGTGAAAGATTTTAGCAGGTACATTTAAGAATTTCTACAAACAACATGGAATTAGAAAAAGCAAAATTCCTAAAGAGAAGACTACATCAGAGGTACCCTGAGAACAAATCCTATTCCAAGGCCAAATAGCTATATGGGATATCTGGGATCCAAGATGAAACATGCTCATTAAATGGAAATTGGGAACTGGGAAACTATGAGATTTGATGTTAGCTACTGTTATTGTCCTGCTTTTGCTTTTGTTATATCATATCCATGTGCTGAACTTTCTTAGTTACTTTGAGACTTGTAAACCTCCTCTATGAATTTAATCCATGATTTTGATACTTTTAGTATATATGTGCCATAATTAATTAGTTTTTTTAAACTTTTTTTAGACTTTGCTTTATTTTACTTTATCTACTTTATTAATCAAAGGGAGAATTGGTATGAATAATATTAATTCTGTATCATTTTCTTATTGAGCCTATTTACAATTAGTCCTGTAACTTCTTAAGGCATGGTTCTATTTCTCTGAATTTGGTTCAGAATTCAACTGAATTGTAATGGGTTAAGTTTAAAAATCTAGCTTTCCTGCCAATTACTGATATATTCTTGCCTCAAAGAATTTAGCTGACATTGTGGGATGCTGAATAAACACACAAGGGAGACCAATCTAATCTCTTTGTATCACCAAGCTATCCTTCAGAGATGTCTGGTTTGCTATCCAAAAAACAATTGGCTAACTATCTTAACTTGGTCTCAAACAATGAGCACTTCTTAGTCTCAGGAGAGAAGAAAGGAGTCATTAGTAACCTTATTACCAAACTTATACCTAATCATGTTGTTCTCTATACCTCAGCTCTGTAATCAATCGTGTTGCTCTCGACCCTATGATGTCACTATCCTGTTCTATTCTTTGTTCAGCAATCTTTAAACTTTATAAAAGAAGAGCTTTCTGCCTTCTCAAGGATTTTAGCACAAATGGAGACAAGTCATTGACTCCTTTATTGATGGGTGGCATGCCTCTATTAATAAATGTTATCTTGCTCAGAAAATTGCCTCACTTTACCCTTTTGTTAAATTTTACTCATAATAATCTCCTTGGGTAAAATCTAGGATACTATTTATTGAGGTGAGAAGTCCCTTACTCTGCATTATATGGTATTCTCATATATGCTTTCTCTGATTTCTGTTTTGCTATTAAATTAAATAAATGGATTTCTTTGATAATTCCTATATGTGTTCATTATGAAACTGATCTTTGGTGGGAAAGGAGTAAAGCCTTAGATTTAAAGCTTGAGGTCCATCTCTTTCCCCCCACTAAATGAATAGTGATCAAAAATTATCTTGAACCTGAAAACTAATTTAAGGGAACAGATTTTATATATATATATATATATATAGATAGATAGATAGATAGATAGATAGATAGATAGATAGATAGATATATATATATATAGACAGGTGTGTGTATAGTTCTAGTCTACTCTCCCTCTCACTAAGAAGAATATAGCAGCCAAACTTCTGACTCAAACCTCCTGTTTCTCTTCTGAGAAGAGTTAGTCTCTTTCCGAGGAAAATGGAGGAAGAAAGCCTAGAGCTGTCTATTTTGCCTCCCTTTGAGCCATACAATAATATTTCCATGCTACATGTGAAGCACAGCCATTGCAGCACATGAATATAATGTAATAATAATGTGCTGTAATAAATTATTAATATTGTGAATACAGGGAAATATGGAAAGATTTACATAATCTGATGAAGACAAATAAAAAAACCTGTGAAAACTACGCACAATGGCCACAACAATATAAATGGAAAAATAAGCACAAAATAATGAAAAATAAATGTTGAAAAGCTAAGAACTAGCATGGCTCTATTTGAGAGATATGAAAAAAAACCGTCCCACTTACTTTGCAAAGGTGAGAGACCTATAGGTATTGTGCATTCCACATATTTTCAAATGTTTTCCTAAGCATGTTGCTCCATTTTGCTTATTTTTTCTTCTATTTTTATAAAGTTATTTATTATATGAAATTGCTCACTGGAAAATAAGCAGGAAAGAATCCTGGAAGAAATTTTGGTAAAATAATCAGCAACAAAAAAGGATATCAGTAATTTTTTAAGTTGATGATCATTGACATAGTTTCCTGGTCACCTGAGCATAAAATCTAGTGAGTTCACAAGAAGTTAGTTAACACAAGCTTCTGACTAGTGATCCACTATGACAAATGCTGAACCAGGAAAACAACTGAAACAATACTGTATTTTTGCTTAATATTCTCTCCAGTTATAGTTAAGTAAACCACTAAAGCCTATAGAAACTTTGGGAATCCTTATACTCATACCTCGTACTCACTTATGGCAAGTCATGTCCCCAGGAGACAGATAACTACACCTTCCTTCTCAAAGTTTTAGAGGAAATTCTGAATGTTTGGGGAGCAGTTATTCTTCTAATGTTATTGACACAAGACCCCAATTTACTGTTTTCACTAATTTCAGTCACCAATTATAGTTAGAATCTTTTCTATATCACTGATAGATTCATTGATTAGTACTTTAATAAAACATTTAGTCAATTAACATCAATTAGCTTTTACAAAGGTCTATTTGTTGAGAAGACAAAACAAGAAAAAGAATATAAGCACACGCTTCCCCCAAACTGAAGGAACACACTCTCCCCTCTGCCACCTCAGTCCACCACAGAAAAAAGTGGGCACAAATTTAAAGTAGTTGCTGCAAAATATTTATCTCACCAAGTTCATTTTCAAATATGGCATAGTCATGCTTGCAAGTATAAAACTGTGCATACCCTTTGATACAAGATTGTCACTACTGAGTATGTATCCCAGAGATCAAATAAGAGGGAAAAGAATCCACTTGCAAAAGCGTTTGTAGCAGCTCTTTTTGTAGTAGAAGGAATTAGAAAATGAGTGGATGCACATTAGTTGAGAAATTGCTAAATTAGTTATAGTATATGAATGTAATATTTTTCTATAAGAAATGATGAGCAGGCTGATTTCAGAAAAGCTTGGAAAGACTTAAATGAATTGAAACTGAGTGAAGTGACCAAAACCAGGAAAACATAGACTTAGCTCTTCTCAGCAATACAATGTTATCCAAGATAATTTCAATAGACTTGGGATAGAAAATGCCAACTAAATACAGAGACTGAATGTGGATTGAAGCATAGCTATTTTCACCTTTTTTTTATTTTTTATTTTTTGCTTTTTCTTCCTCATAGTTTTTTCCCTTATAGTCTAATTTTTCTTGCACAACATGACAAATATGGAAATATGATTAAAAATATTATACATGTATAATCTATATCTGAGGGAGAAAATATTTGGAACACAAAATCTTACAAAATTTCATGTTGAAAACTATTTTCTCATGTATTTGGAAAAAATAAAAGACTTTTGAAGGGAAAATGTAGGATACTTTGTCTTGGCTGCTTCTTGGCTGAGTTCCATAGAACAGTCTTCATGACTGTGATCCTGGCTAAACTTGGTTGTTTGAAAACTCTCTTATGGATGCTAGTTTTTGGATTCTTAAAAATCTCACAAGACCCTTTAAAAGAAAGAAACACAAAAAATAGATAACCTCCCTGCCCTAGACACAGGTTGATTGTAGTGCCATGTGCTCACTAGCCTATTGTGACACTTTCCCCCATTGGTCCTCTGAAGCATAGAAACTCTTCCTTCTTTATACTTCATGGCCAACAGGAAGGAAAGAAACCAAATGTTTCACTTGGGCCTGTCTCAAATGCTTTCAATTTTGGCTTATCTTCTTTTTTTTTTTAATTTTATTTTATAATTATAACATTTTTTGACAGTACATATGCATGGGTAATTTTTTACAACATTATCCCTTGCACTTACTTCTATTCAGATTTTTTCCCTTCCTCCCCCAACCCCCTCCCCCAGATGGCAAGCAGTCTTATATATGTTAAATATATTACAGTATATTCTAGATACAATATATGTGTGTAGAACCGAATTTTTTGTTGCACAGGAAGAATTGGATTCAGAAGGTAAAAATAACAGTTTACACTCATTTCCCAGTGTTCCTTTTCTGGATGTAGCTGGTTCTGTCCATCATTAATCAATTGGAATTGGATTAGTTCTTCTCTATGTTGAAGAAATCCACTTCCATCAGCATACATCCTCGTACAGTATCATTGTTGAAGTGTATAATGATCTTCTGGTTCTGCTCGTTTCACTCAGCATCAGTTGATGTAAGTCTCTCCAAGCCTCTCTGTATTTCTCCTGTTGGTCATTTCTTATAGAACAATAATATTCCATAACATTCATATACCATAGTTTACCCAACCATTCTCCAATTGATGGACATCCATTCATCTTCCAGCTTCTAGCCACTATGAAAAGGGCTGCCACAAACATTTTGGCACAGGTCCCTTTCCCTTCTTTAGTAGTTCCTTGGGGTATAAGCCCAGTAGTAGTATGGCTGGGTCAAAGGGTATGCACATTTTGATAACTTTTTGGGCATAATTCCAGATTGCTCTCCAGAATGGTTGGATTCTTTCACAACTCCACCAACAATGCATCAGTGTCCCAGTTTTCCCACAGCCCCTCCAACATTCATCATTATTTGTTCCTGTCATCTTAGCCAATCTGACAGGTGTGTAATGATACCTTAGAGTTGTCTTAATTTGCATTTCTCTGATCAATAGTGATTTGGAACACTCTTTCATATGAGTGGAAATAGTTTTAATTTCATCATCTGAAAATTGTCTGTTCATATCCTTTGACCATTTATCAATTGGAGAATGGCTTGATTTCTTATAAATTAAAGTCAATTCTCTGTAAATTTTGGAGATGAGGCCTTTATCAGAATCTTTAACTGTAAAAATTTTTTCCCAATTTGTTACTTCCCTTCTAATCTTGTTTGCATTAGTTTTGTTTGTGCAGAAACTTTTTAATTTGGTGTAATCAAAATGTTCTATTTTGTGATCAATAATGGTCTCTAGTTCTCCCTTGGACACAAACTCCTTCCTCCTCCACAAGTCTGAGAGGTAAACCATCCCATGTTCCTCCAATTTATTTATGATTTTGTTCTTTATGCCTAAATCTTGGACCCATTTTGATCTAATCTTAGTATGTGGTGTTAAATGTGGGTCCATGCCTAGTTTCTGCCATATTAATTTCCAGTTTTCCCAGCAGTTTTTGTCAAATAATGAATTCTTATCCCAAAATTTGGGATCTTTGGGTTTGTCAAAGATTAGATTGCTATTTTTATTCACTATCTTGCCCTGTGAACCTAACCTATGCCACTGATCAACTAGTCTATTTCTTAGCCAATACCAAATGGTTTTGGTGACTGTTGCTTTATAATATAGCTTTAAATCAGGTACACTTAGACCACCTTCTTCTGACTTTTTTTTCATTAGTTCCCTTGCAATTCTCAACCTTTTATTCTTCCATATGAATTTTGTTGTTATTTTTTCTAGGTCATTAAAATAGTTTCTTGGGAGTCTGATTGGTATAGCACTAAATAAATAGATTAGTTTAGGGAGTATTGTCATCTTAATTATATTCGCTCGGCCTATCCAAGAACACTGAATGTCTTTCCAATTATTTAAATCTGACTTTATTTTTGTGGCAAGTGTTTTGTAATTTTGCTCATATAATTCCTGACTCTCCTTTGGTAGATATATTCCCAAATATTTTATACTATCGACTGTTATTTTGAATGGAATTTCTCTTTGTATCTCTTGCTGTTGGATTGTGTTGGTAATGTATAAAAATCCTGAGGATTTATGTGGATTTATTTTGTATCCTGCGACTTTGCTAAAATTCTGAATTATTTCTAATAGCTTTTTAGCAGAGTCTTTGGGGTTCTCTAAGTATACCATCATGTCATCTGCGAAAAGTGACAATTTGATTTCTTCATTTCCTACTCTAATTCCTTGACTCTCTTTCTCGGCTCTTATTGCCGAGGCTAGAGTTTCTAGTACTATATTGAATAGTAATGGTGATAGTGGGCAACCTTGTTTCACTCCTGATTGGCTTATCTTCTAACCAAAAGGAGGTAATGAAAATTTATGGACATATTGGAAAGCTTTCCCTTCACATGAGTATGGCATTGAGAAGTTCTCCATTCTAAATTCATTTCTCTCTCTCTCTTTCTCTCTCTCTCTCTCTCTCTCTCTCTCTCTCTCTCTCTCTCTCTCTCTCTCTCTCTCTCTCTCTCTCTCTCTCTCTCTCTCTCTCTCTCTCTCCTGCTTTCAAATTTACCAATCCAAAGTCACTTTTTACACACTAAATTCAGTGTTACATGTCTCTTTGCTAATCAGAAATCACACCTCCCTCTGTATATGATTTCATTTCCTTCCAGGCCAAATGCAAACCAGCAAATCAATGTGAGTACAGCTTGGGTTAGATTATGAATTATGACTATAAAGCAGTTAATATGGAAAAATACCTTGAGATTTTAGTATACTACAAGCATTGGTCAAGAAAACGAATGTGAACTTAGGTTACAATGTGAGAGGTATACTGCTAGGACTCAGAACACCCTCCACTTTGTTTGGAATAGTATGTTTAGTATGTTCAAGCACCACATTTTAGAACATCAACAAGCTGGAGAGCTATAAAATCATATGGATGCTACAGGGCCTTGAGAGCAGAACATATGAAAATCAGGGATATTTTACAAGAAAAAAAAAATTTTAAGGGAGGGCATGATAACTATCTTCCAGAGTCTGAAGAGTTGTCTGTTGTGTAGAGAAGAGATTATTCTTGTTCTTCTTGACTCAGAGGGCAAACTTGGAGCATTGGGTGGTTATTGAGGAATAAGATTTCAATTAAATTATGAAAAGAAACGTTCATCTTTAAGCAATGGTTAGAGGACAGGGAAGAATATAGGAAATTCTTGTTCAGGTACATGTTGGACTAGATGGCTTTTAACGTCCTTTCCAACACTGAAATTTTGTTAAATCTGGGGTGTTATTCAAAGATTTCATACCATCATCAGCCTCAGGCATCTGACACAGCAACAGAATAAAAATGAAAGTTTTGTGTACTAGGAAGGGGAAAGGTATTGGAAAAGGGGATAAAAAGAGAAGGCCCTTAGTCAATAATCCTGAAATACAGCTTTAAGGAAATTTAATTAAATTCTACCAAGTCCCTTACATTAGTTATTTAATAAACAAGCATTTATAAATTGTTGACAATATGACATATACAATGCTAAGTGCTGAAGATACAAGGTAAAAATAAAGTTCCTGACCTTAAGGAGCTCACATTTTAATAAGAAAGTCAATGTCTATATACATAGGTATTTACAACATATATGCAATTTAATTAAAAAGTAGCTTTATGAGAAAGACATTAGCACCTGGCAGGACTAGAAAATGCTTCTCACAGAAGATGGTACCTTAACTAAGTCCTAAAGAAAACTAGAGATTCCAAGGGTAACCCCAAGGTAAGGTGGGAGAACATTCCAGAAATTGTCAAAAAATAGTGTAAGTAAGGACATAGAGACAAAAGATAGGACATCATGTGTGAAGACACTGAGTAGGCTGTTATGGGCAACTTTTTAGGAAGATGATCTAGGTTCTCCAGACAGAATCCAATTGATTCCGGCTCTATCTTTGGTTAAGAAAAGAAGCTGTCAGTCAATAATTCACATTTATATAATACTGTATTTTCCTTGCTATAACCTTATAAGGCAAATAATGCAAACATTATCATTTTCATTTTACAGATAAGGAAAGTGAGATTCAAAATATTAAGTAACTTGCTCAAAAGCACATAGCTTGTAAATAGCATCTAGGATTTGAACTCAGATCTTTTGACATCAAAATCAGTATAAGTAAACTCTTCCCTGCTGAAGCCTGGTTAAAGTGACAGGAATAAATCACCTAATGGAAAAAAAGGAAATAGAATCCAAGATTCTGTTCCTGACTTTGTACAGGCTTCCCTGACTTCACTTCCCAATAAATATTGTATACCATTGTCAGACATTGTCAGAATCTGACCATGTATTTTCTTGCTCAGAAAAATTTCTGTGGCTTCTTATTTGACTTGTGAGTTAATTTCACACTCAGATTCCTTCACCTGTGTTCAACTCCCTCCACAATCTAGTACCACTTTCCAATCCTATCTCATATCACTTCTCTCCATATTTGAAAGACTCCAAACAAACTGGATTCTCACTGGTGTAATATATCATTAACTCTTCTCTTTTCTATTTCTTTGCCTATGTTCACATTTTCTTTGCAGCAGGAAAGTCCTCACTCATTGATTGACAAATTCCTACTATTCTTTAAGTAAAAAAAATTATGTTTCAAGAAGCCTTTTTTTAATATTCTCTGTAAGGAACAACCATCTCCTCTAATTTTTAAGTATCACTTGTTAAGGCATATTGGTAAGACACACTATATATTATAGTTATTTACTTATATGCTGTCTTAATTAAATTAATCTCTTTCTCCTCCCCCTCCTAGTAGTTAGCCTAACATTTTGTTCTGAACACAGCTTAGACTCATGTTTGTTGAATTTAATTGTATGTAGTCCATTAAAGGTATCCTCTACCATTTCTTTTCCTATAGCAGATGTGTCAAGCAAACTGGAAGGAGACAAGACAAGCAATGAACAAAACAGAGCTTTCAAATGTCAGGTCTCAAATAATTAATTGATAATTAATCCACAGAAGTAGTTTAAAAAAAAAACCACTGAAGTGAGATTTGGGAAAAGATGCCATCTACCTGCTCTCTACTCATTTATCCTCAGATTTTCCTCTTTTCTAAAAGACCTGTCTTTTTTGGAAAGCCAAAGGGGAAAGAGGGTGGGGTGGTTGGCAGGAGACTGGAATGCCATAGTGAAACTGAAGAAACTGATTTCTTTTTCTGCTGACCAGTTGAAACAATACAATCACCTTCACCACTGACACCAAGGTATTGATGATTTAGATGCTGAATGCAATTACTCTGTCTTTATAGCCTTTTGTTTCCTCATACTCAGAAGCAATGGGAAGGAGGGAATTGGATATTCAAGTAGCTTCTAAATAAATAGTATCTAAATATTTTTCTGATTCATGCTACTGAGAAACTTCCGTAGGCAGACTGCTTCCTATTTGTGATGTCTTCCCTTCTGTCTGCAGCACAACACATAGAAATCTGAAAGATCTGCAAAGCAGACAGATTCGAGGGTTGCGTGGGTAGGCTGTTCCCGCCGCTAGTGGCTTGCCTTTGAGGGTGTGATGCATTTTCCATTCACAAAACTTAAAATCCTGCTCCCTGCTCTCTGTGGGCACCTTTAGTCTCCTTGGCCCCCCCTCCATCACAGCCTATACGTGATCTTGTGTTTAATTCTTGACAGTGGTACATGCTAATACAGTATTTTCTTACATTTCACTGGTCACTGGGACTTCCTCCCTTTTAACCCGAGATCCACGCTATTTCTATGTTATCAGGCCATGGCTCAGAGGCGATGTGTATAATAGAAACAAAATGTCTTATGCTAAATATTTTTATAAAGCTTCATCCTTTGGTTTAGTGCTGTCCGACATTTTGTGACCAACGTTTTAACTCCATCACAGATTTGAAAAGAAACCCTCTTCCTGTGCCTTTAATACATTTTTAAACTACACATTTTTGACAGCCCTATTTTTTCCTCATTTGTTTATTTTGGGGGAGGAAGTAGGGAAAGGTGTGGGGATGATGGGAGGATAGGGCGGTGCTCTTACCCAAATGTGCTCTCCCTCTAAATAACGGATTGTAATTTATAATGATCCAATTTCCGCGAATCCCTTTAAATTTTCTCTTTGCCCTGTCGGCCATGTGAAGCAAGTACTTATTTGCTAAGCAGATTCTCTCTTCCCTCCTTCCCCCCCCCCCCCCCACTCCCTATTACACTCTGCTACGAAAATTACAACTCCACTATGCACCAGCACCTAGACCAGGAGGAGGGAGGAGGCGGAAGGGGGGGAATTCCCGTGCAATCTGGGATCACGCCCTCAGCCTGCCGGCTGCCATCCTCGGCTAGATCAAGGTCAGCGGCGCTTCGGGAGAGCTTGGATTGCTCCAACTGCGATTGACTGCAGCTGTAGTGGCGGCGGCGGCAACCCTACGAGGCGCAGCTGGATCATCCCCACCCAAGCGGCGATCCATCCGTCAAAAACAGCAGCAATTCCACCCGCCACCCGCCTCCCTGACCGCGCCTCGTCTCCAAAGGAGAGAAGCGTTCTCTGCTAGTAGGGCGCTGTCCAGCAGGGTCCCGGTGCTGAATCCAGCTCTGCCTAAGGCAAGTCTAACTCTTTCCCCAGGCCCTCCGCTTCTTTCTCTCGGTGAAGGGGCCTTGACAGATACCTACGAGAGTCAGGGGGCTGCAGCAAAAGAGAGAGAGTGAGGAAAGGCGGGCTGCCTGCTTCTCTAGTCGGGAAAGAGAGAGCTCTGCAACTCTGGGAGGCGCTCTTGCTGATTCATCGCCTATCACTTCGAGGCTTTCCCCCGAGAACAGCGAGGTACTCGTTCCAGGCCCGGGCAGTGGGATTGAAAGTAGCGGGCTGCAGGAGCCCTACTAAGGGCGGTCACTGCAAAAGAATAGAAGTGAGCACCACAAGGTGGGGGCGGGGCTGGAAACCATGCCTCTTTGATGTCCGTTACCTTCGGGGCTACACAGTGCTAATCATTATCCCGCCCCCCTCAAACTCCCAGGGCTTCGAGCCTTCCCGCCAGCCGCTGAGCCACTGACGCCGCCCGAAGCGCTATGGAAGAAGAGCTGAAGTGCCCGGTGTGCGGGTCTCTGTTCCGAGAACCCATCATCTTGCCCTGTTCTCACAATGTCTGCTTGCCTTGTGCCCGCACCATAGCCGTACAGACTCCTGACAGCGAGCAGCACCTGCCTCCGCCGCTCTTGCATTCTCGGGGCCCTCCGTTGCCCACCGGCCCAACCGCAGGTCCCCCCCCAGAATATGACACCGGGACCGGACCAGCCTGTAGTGGTGGAGGCACCAGCAGTAGCGGCGGCGGCGGCGGCGGCGGTGGTGTAGGTGGTGTCGTTGGGGGAGGGGATCACGCTGATAAGCTAAGCCTGCACAGCGAGACGGACAGCGGTTATGGCTCCTACACTCCCAGCCTTAAGTCCCCTAACGGAGTGCGGGTACTGCCCATGGTGCCCGCCCCCCCGGGCTCCTCAGCCGCAGCTGCCCGGGGAGCCGCCTGTTCCTCCCTGTCCTCTTCTTCCTCCAGCTCCATCACCTGTCCTCAATGCCACCGCAGCGCCTCTTTGGACCACCGCGGCCTCCGTGGCTTCCAGCGCAACCGGCTACTGGAGGCCATTGTACATCGCTATCAGCAGAGCCGGGGTTGTGGTACTGGAGCAACTGCAGCAGCTCTGGTCGCCCATTGCCAGCTGTGTGACCGCACCCCTCCAGAGCCAGCAGTCACGCTGTGTGAGCAGTGCGATGTACTCTACTGCTCTGCCTGCCAGATCAAATGCCATCCGTCCAGAGGACCGTTCGCCAAGCACCGCTTGGTGCAACCGCCTCCGCCGCAGCCGGCGGCCTCTGCACCTGTAGGTGCTGCCCAAGGAGCCCCCAGCGGCAGCGGCGGCGGCAGCAGCAGCAAAAGCCCAGGCCCGGGGGCAGCAGCAGCAGGGGGTACTGGGGTCCGCAAGTTTCCCACGTGCACAGATCATGAGCTGGAAAACTACAGTATGTACTGCGTGAGCTGTCGTACCCCTGTCTGCTTCCAGTGTCTGGAGGAGGGCAGGCACGGCAAGCATGAAGTCAAACCGCTAGGAGCCATGTGGAAACTGCACAAGGTGAGCAGCAAGTCGAAATAGTGGGATGAACAGTTATGAAAAGGAGAGTTTGGGGATGGGGTGGAATGCTGAGAGGAATGAAATAAGGAGCTAGGGCAGAGAATCGTGGTCTCCACAGAAAGCTAGTTTCCACAAAGAAAGGGCTAGATCTAAATTTCTGAAGTGGGGTTACCAAATTCAAATTTCCTCATAGAGCACCAAGAAAAATGCCTCACTTTTCCTTACTCCACTGGGGAAAAATATTCTTTAGTTTTTCCTCAAACTATAGACCTCTTTTTCCTACCTGTAGAACATTACCTTCCAACTTGTTCCCTATGAAGTTTTTACCTTCATCTTAAACTTGCTTTATGTATTTCATTACTACTAGTAAATTTCTTATCCTAGACTCTCTGAAAAGTCCTTTTCTTATGACTCTTGGAAAGCCACATGCCACAACTCATTATGGAAATTTCAAAGTCTAATCCTTTCTTCAGTGGAATGTTAGTTTCTCAAGTAGTACCCATTTCTCTATCCTAGTAATTCTGGACAATGATAAAGGAAGGCTGACTTGAAAAGAACTGTGCAGGTATGCTTTTTAAATAAGAGGATAGCTAATTCCTCACTGCCTAATTGGGTGATTTGTGACTCTCACAACACACAGATAAAGGGAAAGTACCAAATGATGATATTTCAGACATCTAAAGGGAGAGGATAAAATTTTTTAATCAATGATGAGCTCAAAAAGAATCAATTGTTTAGTGGATAAAGAACCAACTTGTAGAGTCAGAAAGAGTAAATCAGCTGTTAATGATTTAGCTATTCTTTAGTAATACAATGATGCAAAACAACTTAAAATAACTTATGGTTTAAAAAATGCTCTCTCTTTTCAGAAAAATAAGTGATGATGTCTAAATACAGAGTGAAACATACTCTCAAACTTTTTCAAGGGGAGTATTTTGGGGGGGAAGGTGTAGTCTATGCTTTCTTTCACACCCTATATTGGAAATGTTTTGCATGACTATACATCTATCATCTGTATTGAATTGCTTATCTTCTTAATGGAGGAGGGGAGGGGAAAAGGGAGAGAATTTGGAACTCAAAGTTTTAAAAACAAATGTTAAAAATTGTCTTTACATGTAACTGGGGAAAATATAATACTAAATAAAATAAATAACAAAAAGAAAAAAGAAGAGTAGAGTTCAAGCCCTATATTTAATACATAATAATTGTATAATATGTGGAGTTGTTTAACCTCTCATGGTTCCAGTCAATTCTCTAAGAGTAAAATGTAGATTAATTGCCAATATACAGTAGTGAATGAAGTTTATATACCAGGAATTTTCTATATTGTGATAAAATCACAGATGTAGACTATAAAAAAAAAAAACTCTCATTGTTCAATGAGAAAAGGAAGATAGCAATAAAAAAATTTTTTAAGACTTTATACTTCCTAAAAGTCATTTCCATGAACCTCCCTTCATTATTCTGTTGAGTTATTTACTTTACTACTCACAATTCATATAGCATTTTGCCTTTTTAACTTTCTAATTCAGTGTTATACAGGATGTAAGACTATTTTTTATTGTTATTTCTGTCTCAGCCTCCTACTAGATTATAAGTTCTAAGAGGAAAGAATCAACTGCATCTTATTTAAACTTTATATTTTCCTCAAGCATTGTATAGTGTTTGGTACATAGAAAGTGTGCATAATTAATGCTTTTTCAATTACATTTTTTTTCAATCAATTGAAACCAGTCAGGGAAATGCCTTCTTAAAAAAAAAATTAGATCTCAAAATTTATTAAAGAAAAAGACTTTCTCCAGGTTTCTCCTACAAATCCCATGACCAGCCCAAACAAACTTGCTCTCAGGATTTGGTAAGTCAGGTTGGAGGTGGAGAACTATAATGAAATTATTCCCTCTATATCTATCAATGCAACCTGATATTGTCATCATCTTTTGTTTTCCATACCACATGTTAACTCTTATTGAGCTTGTAATCTACTGCAAAACACACAAAGATCATACATTTAGAGCTATAACAGACCACAAAAGTTCTCTTATCTAAGTCCATTTTTTTTTTTACAGATAAGGAATATAAAGCCTAAAAAAAATTGACTTACTCAACATCACACAGGAAGTATCAGAAATGGGATTTGAACCAAGTTTCCCTTACTCTAGATCCAGAATTTTTTCTACTATAACATTCAGCCCCATATATATATTCAGATTGCCTCTAATCACACCTTCCTATGGTATGTTTGTGAAATTGATTAATTAAGACTTTACATTTATTTCTATTACATTTCACCTTATTTGAATCAGAGCAATGGTTTAGCCTAAGATCATTTGGTATCTTGACTCTGTCCCTTAATTTATCCCTCCCAGCTTTATGCCATCTTGAATTTTGACAAGTATGTGATTTATGCTTTTAGCCAAGCTATTAATATTAAAGAGAGTAGAGCCAAGCACATATTAATGGTATCTTCATCTAAAGAATTCCTTGAAATTGTTGTAGAAATGAGTATTTTTTTTTTTAATTAGCAACTATCCAACTAGTTCTGAATCCACCTAACTATACTAATATCTTGCCTACTTCTTTCCATCTTTTTCACAAGTATAATTTTTTGTTTTTGTAATCTCAATGCCCTTGAGAATTTTGTTAAATATTTTGTTAATATCTGGTTTAATTAGATTAATGGTATTCCCAAAGATGATAGTGCCAGACTTAAAGATAACTCATGGTTATGAGTCAGAGGCAAAAATGCTTCTTTAATTGCTCATTTAGCACAGGGAAAGAACAAGTTGGTAAATTTTAGCATACTTATTTGAGAAATGATAAAATAGCTTTGTGTTGGGTAAAACATCTACACTAAACCATAGTGAATTTGGGTTTTAGGAGCAGAATACTTTACTGTAATTGTTACTAATTACTACTTTCTAATTACTAACTTTTCTGAACTGATCTTCTTCTCATTTTACTTACATATTTAGTTTAGACAGTAACATTCAGCAAACAGGGTTAAAACTATCTTGTGTCATTGAGTAACACTGGAATAGGAGAAAAGTATATGAGAAGAGAACAAAGTAAAAAGAATGAAAGAGGGGAAAAACATGGAGAATGGGAATAGAAAAACAAAGGGGAAAAGAAGAGAGAAAGTTGAGTTAGAGGAAGGAGTAGAATGGAGAATCAGGAGGCAAATGAAAAAGAAATGAGTTATGTATGTTATGCATGATCTGGAATAGAATCAACAATCATCATTTTAAAAATATATCCATCTGCTTGAAGACAAGTGGCTAAAATTCTCTATGTCACAAATAAGAAACAACAAACAGATAAAACTATGATCAAATGACATGTGATTAAGTATATAGGCTTTCTGGATTTAATAGCCCAAGAAATTATGAGTTCTAAATCCATTTTCTATTGGAGAGTGTAAAATCCCTACTTCCCTCTAAAAGTAAATCTGAGTGCTGTCTTCTAAAAAGAATGGTGAGAGGGAAGGAGTAACAAAAAACGTGATCAAAAGAGAGTTACACTTTACAAAGACTTCAAGCTCTTTAAATAAGTTCATGAATTATTTCAAAGGACATGGCTTGAGGGGCTTCTGTGACTTGAGAAAGTTATTTCAACTCCTTTCCTTAGTTTTCCTAGCAATTATATGGATTTGATAGCTCCTATTTTCCTGTTAGAACTATGAGGACAAGTGAAAAATACTTGTTAAACCTAAGTAAGAAAATGCTGTCATGCTTTTAAAAAAATTTTATTCTATTTTATTTTATTTTTTAAATTTATTTATTTATAATTTTTTGACAGTATATATGCATGAGTAATTTTTTATAACATTATCCCTTGTATTCATTTTTCCAAATTACCCCCTCCCTCCCCCTACTCCCTCCCCTTGATGACAGGCAATCCCATATATTTTACATGTGTTACAATATAACCTAGATATAATATATGTGTGTAAATACCATTTTCTTGTTGCACATTAAGTATTGGATTCCGAAGGTATAAGTAACCTGGGTAGATAGACAGTAGTGCTAACAATTTACATTCACTTCCCAGTGTTCCTTCTCTGGATGTAGTTGTTTCTGTCCATCATTGATCAACTGGAAGTGAGTTGGATCTTTATGTTGAAGATATCCACTTCCATCAAAATATATCTTCATACAACAGTGAAGTGTGCTGTCATGCTTTCTAGTACATTGAGGAATTGAGTTTCCATTGGTACAAATATTCCCTCCCTTAATACAGATCACAACCCCATTATACTTTAATAAACATATTTACTATAATATTACTTAATATTAGGCAATAATATATGCCAAAATAAATTCAGTATATGGTGGCCAACATACTGTGATGAGAGACTTTGATAGATCATTGGATGATTGATATATGCTCCTTTGCCATATTTGTAAAAATCTTTCCATTCTGATAACCTTCTAGAGCTTAAATTCTTCTTTAAAAGAGGCCAAGGTTGGGGCACAGTGGATAGAGCACCACCCCTGAAGTCAGGAGGACTTGAATTCAAATTTGGCCTCAGACATATAACACTTCCTAGCTGTCACACAGACCCTGGGCAAGTCACTTAACCCCAATTGCCTCAGCAAAAAAGTAAAGTAAATTTTTTAAAAGAGCCTAAGGTCATTTCCATAACATGAGGCACTTGAGAGGGCAAGTAAATAATTTTTTGATGTTTTACCTCATAGAGCTAATTAATTGTAATAAGGAATACATGCCTTTTCCATAATGAAAACTTATTGCTGGATCCTTTGACAACTGGCTTTATTTACTTTAAATATAAGTGTACATAATTTAGCTCTTAACTCTAAGGATGTCTTCTCTTGATACTAAAAGACAGAATTTTAACCAAATATCCATTGTGAAAGCTGAGTTCATTAGAAAAACTTAGTCTCCTCTAGCAGGTGCCATCTCCTCCCACAATCTGACAAAAACCTTCAGAGTCACTACTAAAACTATTCTAAGCATTCCATATCTGCCTCTATAAGTTTAAGAAATGGAAGATTAAAATCCTGGCAGGCCTCAATTGTCTGTCATACAAAACTTTCATCAGATTTTGGTTTAAGTACTACTCAAAGTTCACTTACTTGATTCTGATAAGTACAATGCTGAGGTTACAGATGAGGCCCACATTTGGCACTTGTATCTATTTTGAGGAGAGATTGATTAACACATTTTCCAAAGGAGTGGAAAAAAGCTGCTGATGTCAACAAACACTTAGCAGTTCCAATGAACACTTCTGACTTGAATAAAATTAAAACTGAAAAAAATTTAGGAATGAAAGGACAAACCACTTCAGAGCACATTTGGACATGGAACCCCACTTTTATGATGGTAAAGATGAGCACTGATTTATTTATGCAACAAGCATCTATTAAATATCAACTATAAACCAAGCGCTCTGATAGGTACTATCAAGATAAAAAAATCCCTGACTTCAAGGAACTTGCATTCTAGTAGAGGTGGGATAGGAAGGAGTTGGGAAGAGAGAACATAGAAACAAATAAAAACAACATTAAAGTTATTTCATCAATACCAGGATAGCTCTAGGAACCAAGGGGTTCAGGAGAAGTACTTAGTGACTTCCAGCCCTGTTGTGATATTTCATAGAATATCATAAATTTCTTTATGACACTTCACAGCTTGGCTTTGTGCCTGGTCTGCTGAGTAGAATTACTTTGACCCTGAATTGAAGGAGATAGGAATTGATATTTGAAACATAGTTACAAAATTCTAGCTGAATGTTTCTTTGGGAGCTCTTTGGAATATGTTGAGAATAGCAGATGGCATATTTTTAATTGCTATCTCATAGCTCTGAGACTATTGCTCCCAATGAGCCAGCACAGATACAAAAGAATTTATGTCCTAGAAAACAGGACCTGGAGAGACAGGACCTCTGCCACAGACTTGTTTTGATACTCTGCCCAGGGGCATTTGGCCTCTGCACTTCTGTTTCCTCCTCTGTTAAAAGGAGTATAGCAATAATCTTTAAATTCCATGAGAAAACCATTATGAGCTACAATGAAATTATTTATTTATATCTGGACTCCTGGATTCACCAGTGCTTGGATCAGATTCTCAGGAACCACATGAAATTTCCTTCCATGGGCAAAATTACTTTTTGACAGCACTTGTAGGTCTTACAGATCTATGAAAAAAGTTGAATTTTTAGGCATACAGCAATGGATACTTCTCAGGGGAAGAAAAAGATGCATTCATTATACAATTTTGCTGAGAGATTTGGGATTTTAACTTGCCACTCTGATTGCTTCACATTACCTCAGAAGTCAGCTACAAGTACCATATTATTGGGCAGAAACCCATCTAGATTTGCAGAGCATGTGGCAGGGCAGATTTAAGGATAATCCATTTTTTTGTTTATCTGAGAACTTGAATAAATGTGAGGCTGATATATATGTGTATTCTGTGTATTCTTGGAAGCAGAATGCTCAAAGTAGCTTCTGTTCAATTTGTCATTGACTGAGAGTTAGGGATAAATTAGCTAAAGATGAATTGAATAAACCAATTATGGGCTAAGATGTGATGCTTTTAAAAATTTACTTTCTTTCCTTTTAGTATTTCTTTCTTTTTCCTCTTCTTCTTTTTCCTCCTCCTCTTCTTCCTTCTATTTACTGTGCTTCATGTACAAAGATGGTGTTTGGGCTGTGTCTTGAGATAAGAGAGGGATTCAATGAGGCAGAATGATGAACATTTTTTAGTCATGGAAGACAGCCAGTGCAAAGGAGAAAAATGAAGTATCATTTGTGAGGAACAAAGAGAAGACCAGCTCTAGATTTCTGAATACAGAAGATTGTTAGTGGTTAGAGTAATGTACAATGAGGCTGGAAAATGAGCCAGGAATAGATTGTAAAACTACATATAGGAGTTCATACCTTTTCACAGAGGTAACAGAATCCCACTGGAATTTATTGAGTATGTAAGTATCATTGTCAGATCTGCACTTCAGGAAAATCACTTTGGCAACAGCAATGTGGAAGATGGACTGAAGTTGGTAGAAACTTGGGGGGGTCAATTAAGTGACCATTTCAATAATCTAGGCAAGAAATAATGAAGGTCTAAACACAGATGGTAACTTTATAAATAGGAAAAAGAGAATGATTGTGAAAGAAATTGTAAAGAAAATAGAAAATATGAATTGACAATTGATTGAATGTGTGAAATGAGGTAGAGTGAGGAGTTGAGGAAAATGCCAAATCTACAAATATGAAAGTTTAAGAGAATAATTTTGCCTTAAACAGCAATACAGAAGTTTGGTGGAAGAATGGGTTTAGAAGGATAGATAATTTGTTTCTGTTTTTGGACACATTGATATTCAACTTGAAATGTCTAATAGGCAAATGGTTATGTGGAATGAAGCTCAGAGGACACTGGCACTGAATATGTAGATCTGGCAATCATCTCCCTTAGAGATTATAATTAAAACCTATAGGAAATGATTAGGTCAATAAGACAGAGTGTATATAAAGAGAAGAGTAGGAGGTCTAGGACATCTACAGATAGGAGATATACTATAAATGATGTGCCAGCAAAAGAAAATGAAAGGGAACTGTCAGGAAATTAGGAGAAATTGGGATCACAAAAACTTAAAGATTATCCAGTAGAAATAGTGGTCAAAATATCAAATACAATCTAAAGCTAAAAGAGGATGAGAACTGAGAAAAAAACATCAGATTTGGCTATCTAGAGTTCATTGCTAACTTTGGATAGAACAGTTTCAGTTGAGTAATAGGGCTGAAAGATTATAAAGCACTGAGGAGTGATATGAGAGGAAATAGAGTCAGTGAATATAGACTTTTTCTAAGTATATCTGAGAAAGGGAGGAAAGATATAGGACAATAACTTGAGGGGATAGTAGGATCTTAAAAGTCTTCAAGTTTTTTAGAGTGAAACTGGGTCATATTTGAAGGCACATTTGAAGAAATCAGCAAATTATTCCAATTGATCAATGAAGGACAGAATCAGTTACACCCAGAAAAGGAACACTGGGAAATGAGTGTAAACTGTAAGCATTTTTTTTTGTTTGTTTGTTTTTCTTCCCAGATTATTTTTACCTTCCGAATACAATTCTTCCTTTGCAACAACAACAACAACAACAACAAAATTTGGTTCTGCACATATATATTGTACCTAGGATATACTATAAGATATTTAATATGTATGGGAATGCCTGCCATCTAGGGGAGGGGGTGGAGGGAAGGAGGGGAAAAATTCGGAACAGAAGGGAGTACAACGGATAATGTTGTAAAAAAAAAAAAATTACCTATGCATATGTACTGTCAAAAAAATGTTATAATTATAAAAATTAATAAAAAAGAGGAAAAAAAAGAAATCAGCAAATTAGAAGAGGTTAGTGGTTAGAAAAAGGAGTGGTCTTCTGGAACAGGCAAGAGAGGGTGAGATCAAAGGCACATGTAAAGAGGCTAACCTTATTAAGGAGAAGGACCATCTTTTTGTCAGAGACCAGAAGTAAGGAGGAAAGAGTTGGGGATGATGTCAAGGGGTTTCAAGATGAAGAGAAAGGGAGAAGAAGGAGTTAATAGCACATAGTCTCAATTTTCTCAGAAAAGTAAGAGGTGAGGTCTTCCTCTGAGACGGTGTGAGAAACAGAGGTGTGAGAAGCTTAAGGTGAGAAGAAAAGATTTGGAATAGTTTTCCACAGAGAATCAGATAAGAAATCAATCATGGAGGAATAAAGGGATTGCTTTGTTGCAGTAAGATCCTAGTTGAGATTATATAATGTGAATTCATGGTAAAACTAGACTCCTACAGATCTATTCACCAGCATGTGGGTAGCATTGGAAATGATGCATGTGGAAAAATTTGAGGTACATTGGCAAAGTATAAACTTTAATGAAAGAATGGGACCAGCATTTCAGGTATAGATGACATCATAGAGTTTTATGACTAACAATAGGGAAAGGAGGAAAGTGAAGTCAGAAGAGGGCTGAGAACATGCTAAATGATAGAGAAATGAGAAGATTAAATGAAGGTAGAGAATACATTTAGGAGAGATGAGGCAGAGAGAGACAGAATGATAAAAGGTGATGGTCAGATATAGGAATGTTGCAGCTTCTAATTAATGAATGGAACATTTATGGAAATAATGATATTCGGGGTATGACAATTTCTAGGAGTCTGATAATTACAAATATCCAAATGTTGCAGTTGGACCAGCAGCCAGGAAGACATGAATCCAAATTTGATCTCAGATATTTACTAGCTGTATGACTCTTAAATCACTTAATAATCTCTGTCTTAGTTGTTCTAACAGTAAAATAGGAATAATAGTACTTTCTTTTTAAGGTTGTTGTGAAGATCATATGTTTGTAAAGCACTTAGTGTAATGTGTGGTACATTACAGGCACTTAATAAATGCTCATTCCCTGCCCCATGATGTAGACCAAAAGTGTCCTAACATAGCAATAGAGTGTGAAATATTGAGGCTCAATATTTTGGAATATAAATATCTTTACAATGTTATATTAAAAATGTCTATTTCTATCACCCTTCAAATAGAATGACTCCAAACCCCACTTTCTGAGTTTTTCATTCAGTCCATTAAGTTTTCATTGATATGTCTACATATATTGTATTTAACATATACTTTAATATATTTAACAAATATTTGTCTACTTGCCATGTGGGGGAGGAGGTAGGGAGAAGGAGGGGGAAAATTGGAACAAAAGATTTTGCAATAATCAATGCTGAAAAGTTACCCATGCATATATCTTATAAATAAAAAGCTATAATAAAAACATTTTAAAAGTTTTCATTGATAGATCACCTCCACAATTATATTAAAGTCCCCCAAGGATTCTAGAGGTAACTGTTTAACAGATATGATTTTTCCTATTTAGCACTTTTCCATCTGACATTGTAAAGAATTAATAAATATTTGTGGGCTTTTCTATGTATATAATTAGTCACTCAAAAGGTAATGCATCTATACACTGTGATATTTACAATCACTCATAGATCTGAAATATAATTATTTACTTACCAAAACAATTATTTATATTAATACATTATGCAAATAAAATTAATCATAACGCATATTCTCCCACCAATGCACTCAGGATCAATGGTGATTGCAAGCATACACCTACAGAAACTGACAAGGAAACATATGAGGAAGAAACTCTAGACTACAGGTTTCAATATTATCAGTCCATTCAAGAATATTATTATTTGAAACTGCTTCACTGCTTACCACTTGACTTCTTGTTATCTTTTATCTGGGGAAATTATCTTCCATACTTTAACATAGCATTTATAATCTCTTTCTATTACCCTTAAAAGAATATTGAAGTCTTAGCTCTTAATGTAAGTTGCAGTTATCTTTAAATGAAACAACTGAAAAGTTCATCAAACTGACTCTTTTTTACTATACAGCCAGTCATTCATTCACCCAGTTAGTCATTCATTCACTTGGTTGTCTTGTTCAATCAACAGGAAACAACTATGTTGGTTAGGTTGACTTTAACCAACCCACCAAGATACCAAAGCAATTACAAAGATACCTCTGCCTTTCCTTCTTAAGCCAAACAGGGTAGCAGAGAAGAAGTCCTTATGAGAAGTTATGTATCTTGTTCTATGTGGTGCTGAATGACATAGGCTCACTGGAGCTTTTAGGCAGTGAAGTCCGTTCTCTTTCTTACCAAACAAGAATAGCTTACTTAATATCTATTAGCTGAATGTTTCTAATTGCCACAATTCTGAAAAAGCTTTCTTTTATATCCCTTTGCCCTTTTCATCCTTTAATTCTTCTGTCTAGGTTCTTTTTTTTTTTTCAGCTTTCTCTAATATTTCTTCTTAAATTACTATAATTAAATGAGAGTCTCCTGACTCTCAAGGACTCACCTTTATTTTATTTTTTTACTTTAAAGTCACCACTCCCCAAATTTCTCCATCAAATCCAAGCTCTTTTTTTAAAAAATCATACCTTAGTCTACTTTTTTTCTTATAATTTCTCACTCTTAGTTTTACTTACTTTCATCATAAAACAATGTACAAATTTGGTGTCCTTGAAACTATATTTCTTTGCATTTAAATTTTTCTAGTTTTTAAAAATAAATAAGAAATCTTTCTCTGCCTCTTTATAATATATTATATTATATTATATTATATTATATTATATTATATTATATTACTGCATATTATTGAGAAAAAGATTTAAGTTTTCACATCTATACTACCTCATTCCCTGTATAAATACCATTTAAAAGCCATTTCTTCATTTACACATATTAACAATGAATATTAAAATGAAGTTCTCTTTCTAATTCTATTAGGATATCACAATGGATTTAAAGATTGAGGAAATGGGAAGGTAGAGAGTATGAAAAAGCATCACCATGGATGTTGAAGACTCCAAGTATAAGAGCAGAAGTTGGTGAGAGGAAAGATAGTGATCCAAATGACAGTGACATGTACAAAATTTCTCCCAGGGCTAAATTGTCAAATGAGTACACTGATGTGAGAAGTGAGGTTACTTTCCTAAGGATACACAAGTAGTAATCGGCATAACCCCTTAATTTAAAACAAGCTAATTATTGTAATAGGGTCCTATACTGAAATGATCTGACTAGGGTATAGAACCTCCTGAGCTATTGATCTTATCACCTTCCAAGGGTTCAATGATCATTTCCATCTAAGAGGTTCCCTGATCTACATATTCATTCAAAGTCTCTCTCCTGAGCTACAACCACACATCTCCAACTGCCTTTTGGACATCCTAAACTTTATATCCCCAAACAATTTCATCTAATCTCTCAAGAAAATTCAATCCCTCAAAAAAATCCAATCCCTCAAGAAATGATGTTAAGATATACTGATGATCTGATCATTCCTATATATCTAATAAGATGAAGATAAGACTTTATCCAATTCAGGCAACCATGCCATTGTCTCTTTTTCAAGCTAAAACACATGTATTAAATATGAATGGTGTGCCAGGGACTACACTGAAGCATTAGGGATACAAATAAATGTAAAAACTGAAGGTTCTTACATTTTAATTGGGGAGAGAATATGTAAACAACTAGGTTTAATGAGATATATATATGTGTATATATATACATATTAGTATTGTATATATTGTATATGTGTATTTGTATATATATATATATATGCATATATATATAATGTAGAGAGAGTATAGATAATAGGCAATCTGAAAAAAAAAGGTATTAGAAGACAGAGGAGCAGAGATAACCTTTTATAATAGATGGGATTTGAACTAAATCTTGAAGGAAGTTCAGGAAACTATGAGGTGGAGATGAAAGTATGGCAGACAGCCTGTATAGAACTACAAATAAGCCAGCTTTGCTGGAGCAATATGTATATAAGAATTAAGTATAAGATTGGAAAGATGGTGTTAAGATCCTGGATATCTTAGAATCAGCTGGAGTCAGGATAAGCAAAAGTCTTTATTCTTGGTTTTTGGGGTCCTTCTCAGGGGATTAGATATAGGAATCTCTACACCTCCTTCCTCTCTCTCTCTATCCACCCACTGATCTCACTTCCCCTTCTTTGTCTACACCCACCGATCCAGCCAGCACAGAATAGTTAAGTAGGGTCATCCTCCAAACATGTTAATAGAGAATTGTCCAATTGATAATTAGCCTCAAGTGCTAGGTTACCTTGCATCTGCTCAATTGTAGCCCTTTACTAGATGGGAAGAGAATAAATTATGAAGACTTTTAAATTCTTAGTAGTTTAAATTCTGATCCTGAAGGTAATAAGGAGTTACTAGAACTTGCTCTGCTAGTGCATATGTGTGTATGTTTGTGTGTGAGAGAGAGAGACAGAGACAGAGAAAGACAGAGACAGTGACAGGGAAATGGGAAGATCTGTACTTTGGAAAATTGGCAGCTGAATGAAGGATGATTAGTGGGATACTTGTTAGTGAAAATACTTGAGGTAGGGAAAACAGCTATTTTAGGAGTGTGGTAGAGAGGTGATAAAGGTCTCGACAAGATTGGTGGTTTGTGAATAGAGAGAGAAAGATAGATAAAAAGGTAAAAAGGATAGATGGATGGATGGATGTGTTAACATAGAAATGACAAGATTAGACAAACAGATTGAAAATAGGGGATAAATGACAGCAAGGAGTCAAGGATGACATCAAAACTGCAAACATGGTTCACTAGGAAGATAGTGGTGTCATCAATAATGCCAAAAGATGGGAGAAAAGCTAATGACCTCTTGTTTTGAATATGTTGAACTTGAAATGCTTATGGGTCATCCAGTTTGAGATTTCCAAAAGGCAATTGGAGATGTTGCCTGTGACTTAGGAGAGAGACTAGAGCCATATAGAAAGAGATGGAAATCATTTACAAATAGATGATAATTGAATCTATGGAGACTGATGAAATCATCAAGCAAGATAGTATATAGAGAGAAGAAAAGCAAGCCCAGGATAGAGCCTTAGAAGACACCCACAATCATTGGACATGACAGAATCATCCATGGAGATTGAGGAGTGATTTAAGAGATAGAAAGGAAATCAGGAAAAGATAGCATCACAAAAGCTCAGTGAGGAGATAGTATTCTGGAGAAGAAACATATTCTGTGTGGAGAGGGTTAGGATAGATGAGGAATTTTAAACTCATCAGATTTGGCAGTTAAGAAATCACTCAAATCTGAAGATAATACTCATTTTAATAATGGGGTCAGAAATCAGGATGTAAAAGATTTAGAAGAAAATATTAGAAGAGCAAGTGAAAATATCTATAAATGGTTCTTTTAAATTTGGTCAGGAAAAGGAATAGATATTAGGATATTAGCTGATAGGAATGGTATAATCAAGCTCAGATTTTTTGAAGATAGGGAAAACATAGACATATTTGTAGACAGGACTAGAAGAAAGGGAAAGATTGAAGATAAGCAAGAATAGAAATGATAGGACAATCTATTAGAAAAGTCGGGAAAGATGAGATCAAGAGTGCACTGGGATGAGTTGACTTTAGCTAGAAGAACTATCTTTTCTGGTAAAATTAGATGCCAAAAAAAGAGGTAGTCATGAATGATGTTATATGAGTAATGTGAGATGAGGCAAAGAGAGGTGGGGAGCTCTCAGCAAATGGCTTCTATTTTTTTCCTAGTAAAGCACATACATAAGGTCTTCAGCCAGGAGGGTGATAATAAGGAGTACTGTGGAAGGCTTAATGAAAGATAAGTTTGGGACAAGGCTTTGGAGATTGGAAAAGCAAATTGATTAAGGGGAAATAGAGTGTCTGCTTTGCTGTGATGAGGGCCTAGTTGAGATTAAACAGTATAAATTTACAATGAACTCAATCAGCATTGTTTTGTGATTTCCTCTAGCCCTGCTGAATAAGGAGAATAAGAGTGATGGGTATAGATCCAGTAACTCAAGATTGGAGTTTGGCAAGGGGAAGATAGGATAAGAGGACAAAGGGTCTTTCATGACCATGCCAATAATATCCTATCATTCCAATCAAGAAGCTGTAGGGTGTAGGGATTAGACAAGTCCTTGATATTAGTTTCTTTAAACTTCTTATTTGAGTTGACATACTAACATTAACAAATTGTCCACCCCCCACAAAATTCTATCCTTATAATATGTATCCACTATAAAAATATAAAAAATTTAAGATTGCTGAAAAGAAGACACAATAAGTATTTATTAAATATTTAGTTGGTATCAGGCAATGTGCTAATACCTGAGGATGCAAAGAAAATAAAAAACAGGGTCTCTGACCTCAGCAAACTCATACCTTAATGAAGAAGACAATATACAATCACTTATAATAATATAATAATTTTAATATAATATATTTATATATAAAATAATTTAATAATTTTTAATAATAAAATATGTATACAGTGCAAAAAGGGGGTAATCTTGGAAGGAAGACATCAATAGGCTATGAGAAAAACCTCTTATAAATGGTGGGATTTGAACTGAGACTAGAAAAAGCAAAAAATCCAGGATATAAAGTGAGCTCAATGAAAAAATACAGAAGCAGGAGATGGAAATGACATGAGTGAGGAACAGCAAGTAGAACAGTGTTATTAAATCAATGCAGGTGGCAGGGATTAGTATAACACTGGAAAGGCAGAAAGAATTCAGATCATAAATGGCTTTAAAAAACCAAATGAAGGATTGTCTATTATATCCTGGAGGAAGTAAAGAGATAATGCAGTTATTTGAGCAGGAAGAATGACATCATAAGACATTCATTTTAAGAAGAATAATTTGAAAGCTATGTGGAGGATGGACTAAAGCAGGAAAGATTGGAGGAAGTAGACAAATTGGAAAAGAAGATCCTAATAAGATATTATAGAAAAGGCAAATTGCTTTTAAAGTCGTTTTTGCCAAATAAAATTCAGATAATATGGGTGCTCCTCTGCTAGCTCAAAATCTTCTATGTTCTTGAGGAGAGAGGGCTTTCTAGCACCATATCTATTCAATGCCTTATTCATTTTGAATTTTCATAAGTAAGTGTTTTGGTGATGAAGTTAAGGACAAGGTGATAAATGACATTACATTTACCTTGAAATCAGAAAGTATTAAGATAAGTAGGAAGTGTAAGAAACAGCACAGTAGCAAAAGAAAGAAGAATAAAGAAAGCATTTTTTATTTTGATTTTCATGGGCTGCTCACTTAATTTTGGTATTCATCTTTCATTCAACCCTCATCTGTGGTCCTAAGAAGCTATATAGCATGCACAACAGCCATATCCTGGTTAAAAAAAATGTTTTGGCAAGGGGCAGCTAGGTGGCACAGTGGATAGAGCACCAACCCTGAAGTTAGGAGGACCTGAGTTCAAATCTTACCTCAGACACTTAATACTTCCTAGCTGTGTGACCCTGGGCAAATTGCCTCAGCCAAAAAAAGAAAGAAAGAAAAAAGGAAAAGTCTTGGCAGAAGGGCTAAATAAACCTGGTTGAATGTAACTGACAGACCTAAAATCCATAGGTGAATTAAGGTAATCCCATGCTATCTCAAGCATATGAAGATTTCCCCCAGAAGAATGGGTAAATGAAAACAAGTTATTCTGATGTCTATGAAGGTGAACAGACACTGTGGAGCACTTAAAGCTTGGGCAGACATCCAAAACACAAAAAAGTCATTCACTGCAATCTTAGACTATTGCCAGTTATATCTATTTTTGTCTTGCCATTAGACTACCATGACTTTGCAAGAGAAAATGAGATTGATGACTGCAACTCTGTCTCATTTAAGTCCAATTCATATGCATATCAAGATTTCACTATGTGATGACATCAATGCTTTTCAAAAACAAAGGATGAAAAACAAAAGTCACAGATATTGACTGTTTGATCATATTATTTATGAAGAGGTGGAATAAATAGCAATTGATTTTAGTTAAACTTAGACTCCAGTTTATACTCAAAACAGTATAGGAATATTACTGGTATCTTACCCAGTGCTTATCTGTGAAATAAATTAGGTAGCATTTCACTAGATAAAGAAAAACCAAAGTGTGATAGAGAGCAGCATATGTGGACACTAGAAAAAGGAAAGTTTGAATTATATTCTTTACTCCTAGTACTAGGGTACTATCCCTGAATTTCCAATCCTGCTGTGATCAAAATAAATGTTGTCTCTAGATGACCAATCTGGGATAAATGTGCAAAAAGCCCTATCTCAGAACAGTCTTAATTTCAATTACCTTCAGGAGCATTCCCTATTTGTCATGGAGCAATTGGAGTTCCCTCAAATGGAAAGGCTCAAAAAATTATCTTTGGGAAGGTTAGGCCTCTCTTTAAATGATATAGCACCTTGACCTTGACACAGAACCAGCTTGAACCTAGCCTTTTTTGTGGTGGCAGAATGAGAAATTAGCTATGTAAAATATAGGGATCATACATATATACATACCTATATACATACATATACACACACATATACATATTTATATATGGCTTATGTTCTAGAATTGAGATTTTGTTTATTTGCTCTGTATATAATTTTACATATTCATTCAATAATTACTTATTTAGCAGCTGTTATATGCAAATACTAGGCTAAGAGTTTGGAGAAGACAAAAGAGAAAAAACTAAAAAAATAAAAATGATATAGCCCCTGCCATCATCCAGTGCTTTGTACAATTAGTAATAATTGCCTCCAAATCAGAGGATCAGAGTGCCCTAGTGTGTGTGTTTTGTCTAAAGATGAGAAGCTAGTTCCTGGCCGCAGTTCTTGTTAGGCTTGTCTACTTTCATTTTCTACCCCACTATTAAGTTGAAACTGAGAATAGTTGTTGGCTCTGATACATCAATATTAGCAACTTGAAAATAAATATTGACAGATCAGGCTGTCACCATGCACTTGTGGAGGGCAACAACTTATTGGGCACAGCAATTCTGAAAATCACTGAAATTAGAAGTGGAGAAGACCCAGGAGATCCTCTACTGAGTAATGAATAGGAAAACAAGAGATTTATTCTTACCACTTGCTATCTCCACAGGGATATTTCAAGAGCTGTATCTTTAAAGGGTCAACAATAACCAAGAAGTATGATAACGGCTGTTCCTTTACTCCCTGGGTATTGAGGCTTATAAATGCTGGGAAGGGCTGTATTCTCAATGGCAATCTCTCTAGAAGGTGACTAGGGGAATGTAGCAGGACAGATCTGGGGCAACAATTTCTTCTGAAGCCTGAATTATTAGAAGGTGAAATTGCCACTAACTTGGAAGCTTCTGGGGAGAAGAAATATCAAATCAGGCTTCTATGCCCTCTGGTAGCAACCAGCGGGTAAAGTCAAAAAAGCAAATGTAAATGGT